>NC_047503.1:43178442-43272621 GCF_902827115.2 Pseudochaenichthys georgianus
TCAGGGGCGGATCTAGACAAATATTCATGGGGTGGCAAGAGGGTGGCAGGAGATTTTGAGGGCTGGCATCCCCTGACAGAAGTATATGCTGATTTAAATCGCAATCATATCAATCAATTAGGGGTGTAACGGTACACGTACCCGTACTGAAATTATTCGGTACGGGCCCTTCGGTTCGGTACACGAGTGTACCGAACGAATATAGCGTTAAACGTAAAAAATTGAGAACATGAACAACTTTCTGGACGTAATCTATATCATTTAATTTCCTTGGACGAGAGGCATACTATGAGAGCTGGTCACAGGGATGCGTTCAAATGTAGTCAGTAATTTGAGGAACTGTCGAAATGGCGAACGCAGATAAAGTTGAGATTGAAAATCCTCCAGCATCATTGAAGTCTCCGGTTTGGGAACATTTTGGTTTTGCAGTTACGTACAAGGATGACGGACAAAGACAGGTGGACCGAACCAAAGCTGTTTGTCGGCATTGTTCAACTAACATTGGTTACGCGGCTGGCAATACATCAAACTTGCACACTCATTTGAAAAGGCATCACCCGAACGTGAATATAACCGGTACCAAAAGAAAAAAGACTGAAGTGCAAACCCAACTCCCACGAGCATTTAGCCTCCACCACTCGCAGAAACTTCAGACCGAGCCAAAGCTATTATAAACGCCAAGTATCCTTATGTTGCCATGGTAGCAAAGCGCTACCTGGCTGTATCTGCTACCTCTGTCCCTAGCGAGAGGGTGTGTTCTCCACAGCAGGAGACATTGTTAGTGCCAGCAGATCTGCCCTTTCGGCAAGCAATGTGGACAAGTTCATCTTTCTTTAGAACAACATGAAAATACAATGACAAGCAAGTCATAATGTCAAGCTGGCTGCTTAGGTACTAGTACAGTTCAAATACAGATTATTTCAGTTCTTCGAAATGCTGCACCTTAATGTTTATTTTACTATATTTTGTATTTATTTGAATACATTAGTCACAGTTTAATAATAATTAAAAAACAATATTTAATGTTTTGTGATAATTTTTCCTGCTGTACCAAAAACGTACCGAACCGACCCGTGACCTAAAAACGAGGTACGTACCGAACCGAAATGTTTGTGAACCGTTACACCCCTACAATCAATTTTAACTTGGAAAGCCACAATATTAATATTTTAAATCAATCACATAGGTGATATTATTGTGGCACTTCAGTAAAGCCTTAAGCCAGAAGCGTCAGCCAATCCAACCGCTGCTTGTGTGTCAGGGGCGAGAGATTCATGTGATTGGTTGTTGGTCAAGTTTCAGACACGCCCACCGGCAGGTTTCAACGCACGCCGCCGTGTGGACGGGCCGTGACTCAGTTAAATGATTCAGTCCATGGCTTAAAAAAAAGTGAATTTGACGACAAGTAGTGGCAGGTCCTCAACCAAAAACCTTATTTTAAAAACTGAAATGTCAAACTTCCCCCTCCTTTCTCTGTCTGTATTTTCTATTCTTTCTCCCTAAAGTAAAACATAAAGTTCTGCTGAATTCAAAATGAACTCCAGGAACAGCGGCAGATGAAAGACACACATTTCTGTTGTTGCACTTTAAGCCTTTTTGTGTTTCCTGCCTGTGTGACTCACCCACTCTGATAATGCTTTTACAGCTCGCTCTACCCGCACCGTCCACAAAAAGGTCGGCGGTGATGAGGATGATGATGATGAAGGGGACGAGTACGACGACAGCTTCATCGATGACGACAGCGAGGATGCGGGCGATGACTCAGACTACACACCTCCTGTTTCTGACGACAGCGGGAAGGAGGACATCAAGGAGTTACAGAAGGAGGCAAAGACCTTCATGAAGAGGAGGAAATAAATACACAACGTCTTGATTTTTGTTGTTTGTTTGTTTCTAAGCTGAACCAGACGGATAAAGTGTAAATACAGATTCATGTAAAGGCGGTAAAGTGTCCCAAAAATGCTGGTGTTTGTATCTGATCTTCACTTTTAATAAAATGCAATTTATGTTAGTGTTGAGTTTATAGAATCTGGTCCCAACTGACCTGTCGAAATCCAACAAAAAGTCGTCGTTAAAACCGTTTTTCTGATTTTAAATCTTATCTTAGATTATCCTGTTTTCTGTCCTCCACATCGGAATTTAACAAACACTCGAATCAGATGTTTTATCAGCTCATATGTGTAATCTAAGCCATGCTTTCAGAAACGTTGATATGTGCAACTATCAAAACCCTGAGGTCAGTCTTCAGGTGATGCATTTATGTCTCACAGCTTCCTCTTGCTCTCTTTGTCTTTATTTTTGTTTTCCTTCTTCCCAAAAGTAGAACTTAGAGAGCTGATTTCAAAATGCACTTATCTCCGTCCACAGGTCTCATCTATAAGGGGAAAACCATCCAAAAGCTGTCCTTGAAACCAAATTCTCTCCCGATACCTCAGTTTTTAGCACCTTTTAATTATCCTTTTTTCTGTCCCTAACATCACATTTAACAAGAACACAAATCAAGGGTTAATAAGCTCAGAAATCTTGTATAAATCAATTAATTTAGTCGTTTATACAACTAGCAAAACAACATAATACAGCCTCGGTCCTAAGCATTTTATATTCACACATTATGTCAAAAAAGATAGTTTTAAAATGCACTAAGTGCTCACGTAGTAGCTGCAAACTGTCCCCAAGCTGCCCCTGAAACCCAATGTTCTCCCTAAACCATTAGCTTTTAGCAACTATAATTACTCTGTGTACGTTAGCATCTAACCTGAACCTGAACCTGAAGTCACTCAGCTTCAGAAATCCTTTTATCATTTATCTTCTGAGTGGACGCGTAACCTCTTTGAAGCAATTAAAAAGAAACGAGTTTCCCTCGGTGGAACAACAACCTACAAGTCGTCATATTGACCTCAAACTAAACAGTGCATTAATACAAGTTTCTGCCTGAAAAAGATCCCTCTTGCCGCTTTGAATCTAAGTTTAATTAATACATGTTTGAAGTGAAATACACAAGTTAAGGGCAAACTACTAACTGTTCTTTCTAAAGCACTGAAAACGCTATAAAAATTTGGATTGGTCCATTTTAATTGTATTTTTATAAGGTTTATTATTTTGTTTAAGTGTTTTTCTCAGGTGAAGCTCCATCTCCTCCTGTCTGGGATTGATTTTACTTGTGTAAATATGTACAATTAAGGAGTAGATCTCTTATAATTGCTACTTATATGCTCTTATCCTTATTGAATAAATGTATTGAAAACAAAAAAAGTCTTTCCTGTTTTGTTTTTTTATTTCATCGTGATGTTAAACAGAAATGAATCACCAAATGTTTTGACTTGCCTTCCATCACACTCATGAATTAGATTAATCAGCAAGAAAAATATGCACTTTACACAAAAGATAGTCACTCAGAAAATATCAGGTCATTCTGATGTAGAGTTTCAAAATAAAACATATTTGATTATCTCATATATGAGCTAACGTCCCTCTATCTTTACATATGAATATATAAAAAACTGTCCATAATCAAAGACACATTTGACTTCAGGGGGATAGCAGACCACCTTAAATATTCACTCAGAGAATATCAGGTCATTCTGATGTACAGTTTCAAAGTAAAATATCTTTGAAGTCTCATATATGAGCTAACGTCCTTCTATTTTATAGCTTTATTTGTTCCTTGAAAGGCAAATCATTTTCTTTCAAAATTCTGTAAAATGATGCAATAATGTGTTCATCTCTTTCATGTTAAAGCTGGTAAAGGTGGAGCTAACTGAAATACTTTAATTTGCTGGGTAGCTTAACCTATAGTGATATATACTTCTGAAGCAATTGGAAACAGGACTCGGAGAGACATGAGGAGAGCTGGAAACACTGACGGTTTATTTGGAGCTTCGGCCGGAGAATTCACAAGACATGTCACGGGACCACACGGGTTGCCACAATCAATTCTGAAGCACTCTTCTGTAGTTCGAAGTTTGAACTAGTTCAGAGCAGGGCTGCTCAATTAATCGTATTTGAATCGCAATTACGATTATGGCTTGCAACGATTACGAAAACAACGTAATCGAAATAAAACGATTTTTTTTTTTTTAATTCGTTTTTTTCTTTTCTTTTTTGGTTTTTCAGTTGAATTATACTTAAAGTTCAGGGCAATCAACTGTTAAAAACATTTTCTCCAATAAATGTATGTTTTTAAAGTAAATGGATAATCGTTTTTAATAATCGTGATATCAATTATTGACCCAAATAATCGAGATTATGATTTGTTTCCATAATCGAGCAGCCCTAGTTCAGAGTGTAACAATCAACATCCTTCATCAGCTTGACTAAACAAATATGGACCCTGAATCTAACTAGAACTGTCGTCCATAGAAAATATGCGCCAGGGAACCTACGTTCCTAAAAAGAAGGGCTGCTAGATGTCCCTGAACAGTAAACTATCTCATGGCAGCTTGTGCTCGGTCATAAACTGGCAACAACAACAACAACAACAACAACAACAACAGCGAGACTAAACAAATATGGACCCTCAATCTAACTAGAGCTGTCGTCCATAGGAAAGAATGTGCACCAGGGAACCTACGTTCCTAAAAAGAAGGGCTGCTAGATGTCCCTGAACAGTAAACTATCTCATGGCGGCTTGTGCTCGGTCATAGACTGAACAATGCGCCCAAGCTGCCCCTGCTTTAGAGAGATAGCAGCAACACCCAAGGCCGTAGAACGTATGCCGTGGGAAAGAGACAGTGAGAAGAGAAAATTATGAACTGTGCCAAAGGTTGAATACCTAAGCAAATTATTCCCCAACGATAATAATAATAGTTCATTCTATTTAGAGGCGCCTTTCAAATCGCCCAACGACACCTTACAATTCTTAACATATTAATGAATATTATTTTATATAATAAAGAGTAGAGGATAGATACATCCAGAGAGCGTCACAGAAACGTCACCACATATATTATTAACACACAGGGAGTTAATCCACACACTCAACATCAAACCACTTCCTGTTTCATCTCATTACTTCCTGCTGTAAAAACAACAAGTCATTATATTTACTCATTACAAACAAACGTCAGTAAAGGCCATGACTCTGCAGATTAGCTGAGGGATGTTGAAATGTTTCATTATTCGTTTGGAAAATTGTCCCTTTTTTAACCCCCAATTTACCATCTCGGATCAGCTGGAAAATGCTTCGTCAGGCAGTGAAAACAGAGCCGTTTTACTCGATGAAAATCGTGTCAAAATGGCTTTTTAGAGATTTGTGACGACACAGAATAAAGCTGCAAACATCTTAGAGAATATGACGCATTGCTGTAGATAAAAATACCCAACTTTATATAAAGGAGTTCAAAATGAACACAATCATAAACATCTACAGTAATCAAATGTAACATTAAAACAGCCGTAATATTAATCCCAAAACATCAAGCAGTAAAACACTGACAGGCAAGTTATTACAATAACTGCCTGTACTAACATGTATTGTAAATGCAGGACTTTTACAGTCAGAGAGTATTTTCAAAGTGTCTTATTACTTTCACAGGTCTGGTTATTTCTTCCACTGCTGCTATCACTGAGAACAATTAAAAAGAAACCTCTCCAAATGTTACAGGTCTACATTTGAAACCTAAAAACATTATTTATTTACATTACTTAGCTAAAGGGGAATTTCAGGTTTGATTCTTGCATAAACCATGTCAAAGACAATGAAATCAGATGCAGTAGAATCCAAACTGAGAGTTAACGTGATTATAAATGCCTTATCAACATTTGGCATTATATTATTTGTATCATTATTGTATAAATTAAATAATAACCCCCCCACTTGTCTCTGGCTGCAGACGTGCATTCGCATCATGTTGCTCTGAAATCACATGAGTCAAACTCGAGGCCCGGGGGCCAAATCAGGCCCGTGGTGGATTTAATTTCGGCACGCAGGATAATTTCTAATTACTGTTAGATCTGGCCCGCCGGTATATTGCACGCACCTTCACTCCATCCTGAGGGTCTCCTCAGCTCAGAGCCTGAGCCCAAACATTGATGACCTGCACCCGAGATGAGACGCCAAGTGTCTGAGCTAGCATCTCAGAGCAGCACACTGACTTCAATGGATGTGTCCTTCTGCACTTTCTCTCTCACGACAACAGGGCAGGTTTGGTTTCTCTTTGAGGGAAATAGTTTCTTTGAAGCTGTTGTCGGCCTGTGGAAAAATGTAACCATAAGAAATGACTCTGGAAAAGCTGCAGATAGAGCCATAAGAAATGAATGCAACTGATTATGTAATGCCTGTGAGGATCTATAGAGCAGCAATTGTTTTTGTGTGACGCAACACAGAGACACAACTGTGATGGTATGTTTTCATCGAAAGAAGAACAAAGAATGGCACTGAAGGCTTTCCTCGATGAAGAAGACGGTTTTTAATCTTCTCCTAGTGGACTTTCTCAAGAGTTTGACTGACAATTGATTCATCCAATCAGCTGCCAAGTATTTTGTACTTGAGTGCCTTTTCCAAACAGTTTCTAATGACATCTCAGATGCTTTTGTACTTGGAAGTGCCTCCATCTCCCGATTGGACGATACGACTTTGAATGATCCCATGTTGGCGCCTCTTTGATGAGATTCTGGATGTTTAAGCAGATCTTGTAGTTATTTAATTGCTCTTTTTACTGCACTGTTAGTGTACAGTTTTATTATTATTATACTGCTGTGTTTATTGTGTTTTTGTAACTTTGACACAACAATTTCCTTCTGGATAAATAGCGTCCTATCTTATCTTATCCAGTGTGCTGTTAAAACAGCCCTATATTTGACGTCCTATGTCCTATATTTTTACTTCAGCCTCCCTCCCTCCGTGTCGTCCGTCACTCGGAGAGACAAAGTCCGTGTCTCGGTTTCGACCGAAGACTTTGCCGGAACAAAAGTCACCAGCCTCAGGGGGAACTTTCCCGCCTTCTTCAGACGCTTGGTGTTTTTTCGTACGCTCATAAAGCAGAGGGTGTTGATGACCCCGTTGCTCATCGCGAGGCACTCGATGATGTAGAAGACCACTAAGGAGTTCCTGTCCCTGGATATAAGGGTGGGGTAAAAGTCCCTCAGTAGGGCGTAACCGTAATATGGCGCCCAACACAGGACGTAGGTGACCAGCACCAGAATCAGAACCACCACCGTCCTCCGTCGACTCTGCAGCCGCTTCTGGATCTGCTGCGTCTGGAAACCGGGAACGTCTTTGAACCAAAGCTCCCTGGAGATCTGGATGTAGCAGACGGCCATGACGGTGACCGGGACCATGAACTCCAGGGCGAAGATAAGCAGGAAGTAGGAGCGGTAGTAAATCTGCTGGTCCACGGGCCAGATCTGAGCGCAGAAGGTCTTGTGGGAACGACCCTCCTTGTGGGGGTACTTGGTCTCAGAGAACATCAAGGCGGAGGGGATGGAGATGAAGATGGGGACGATCCAGACGGTCAGGATCACGCAGTACGCCGTCTGGTGCTTCATACGAGGCCTCAGAGGGTAGAGGATGGCCATGTACCTGCACACAGGAAGAGAGAAACACAAAAGTACACACATCATTTACTCAAGAAGTACAGATACTCGTGTTTGAAAATACTCTGGTAAAAGTAGAAGTACTGACTAAACTTCTTTACTCAAGTAAAAGTAAAGAGGCTTTGAAATGTACTTCAGTAAAAAGTACCCATAGCTAGCAGCTGTTTTAAAGAGTACCTGACCTCCCTTTATATCAATAGAACAATAATGTCATTGTTAGCTAATGAATGTTTCCATGCCAACCAACGGCAACATGACAACGTTTCCATTGGTCCCTCTTCTTTAGAGAAGACCAGGAAGTGATGGATACACGGATCGTGTTCAAATCAATAGGCACGCAGTGACTCTAAAGAATAATGACCACGCACCAAACACACATTCTGACTAAAGGAACCAGCTGTTTGGGAAATGAGAGAAGTAGAAAGTACAGGTATTTGTGTTCAACATGTAAGAAGTAGAAAGTAAAAAGTCGTCAGAAAAATAAGTAGTGGAGTAAAGATGTACCTGCACACAGGAAGAGAGAAACACACTGAATCAAACCTGAAATTCCACTTTTGTTAAGTAATGTAAATAAAGTTTTTCTGAATCAAACACTCGGAAGGACCAACTAACGCACATGGGGTGTGTTCGGCCTGACCTGGAAATGTGAAGTATTTTTCCCCTTTAGTTTTAGGCATTGAAGACACGTACACAAGTTTTTGTAAATATAGCTTTTATATGCAGTTAGGTATTTTGTTTACTACCTCACAACATTTAAGTTCACTGACAATAGAGGTTTAGTATAACTCTAAAAAGAGTATGACTCCTTATTAGATGAATGAAGCAACATGACATTCAGTGGTGGCATAAATTGTTAAAATAGAACAGGAAATTATACACACACAAAACTAAAATCATGACATAAACATACCCCTGAATACCCATGTACCTGTGGAGAATGCTGTAGAAGTGAGAAGTTAAAAGAATAGCTTTGCTAAAGCTAAACATAGCCTGAGGATTTCAGCTTGATCGAGACATTATTTTGCACCGAAACCTGTTCCTTTTGAAGTCTGCACACATCTTGATGCTGAGCTTCCAGTTTATTTTGTATTGAACTGTTGCTGACAGTCTCTTTCAGTCTGACTTCACCACTACAGCTTTTCTCTACGTACAAAAACCATTTATACATAATAACAGCTATTTGTAAAGAGGACTTTCTGAAACCTAAAAGCTTGAAATACTTTTCAAACCAAGTGTAGTCCTTTCAGACATCTGGCTGTATACAAGCACGATTTTGTGGCAGGACATAAACAGACTTTTGAATGGTTATTGTTTGATACCATCATCATTTCCTAAAGCACGAGACCCTCTAAGACAGGGGTTCTCAAAGTTTTGATGAGTGAGGGCCAGTTTAGGTACCCAATATTGGATCGAGGGCCGCCCAAAAAAAAACGGAAGACAAAATAATTCCAAAACAAATCCTTTCTTTATTGTACTAACCAATTACCGCAACTCGCGAGATGCCTAGTTGCCATGCAACCAGTAGTCTAGCAAACTTTCCACAAGCTGTCATTCATAATTTAGGAATGACAACCCAGGGGGTGCAGTTTTACCATTCTTAAGCCTCTTAACCCTGTTTTCTTAAATCACCTTTTAAATGTATTTCTTCTAACATGGCACCCCATGTGTTACATATCAAAATGTTCAGGAAAATCTCTGGTCTTGCTATATATGCAAATTACTCACCTTAGAGCACTGTTTGATGAGATAAGTAGCTCAAAAGCTTAAAATGTGAAATCCGATTTTTGGAAAATCTTCAAAACTCTTGTGAAAACACAAATTTACTCATGTGATCGAATTGTTTTGGTGTTTTAGATTTGGTTACCAAAGTCCTAGGATCACAAAAGCAGTGAAATATTTGAATTACACTGTATATAAATGTGTTATTCATGTCTAAAATGAAAAACATAACATTTTGAGTAAAACAGGTGTTTATCACTCTACTTTCACCACAGCAGGGACTGAGATACATCAGGACTGAATAATGACTTCATATTACATACCAAGGTTCATGTGATGTGTACAAATACAAATTGAGCATTCAACCTTTTTTTTCAACCAACAATTTATTATAAATATGTTTTTTTCAACCAACTATTTATATAAATATAAGAAACTGGAAAATCTCACTATTTACAATATTGAACATCAGAACTTTCAACCAACTATTCATTATAAATGTCAAGACAGTGTCAAGGTCTTTGTCCGTCTTCCAAGACAGTGGGTCTGGCTGCTGTGTAGGTGGGGGTGATGGTGCATGGGCTGCTGTGTAGGTGGGGTGTACAAGTGCTATACGAGACCTCCACGAGACCTCCTTGCTGGCTGGGTTGAAGGTGATGGCTGTGGTGGAGCCTTTGTGCTGAGGTGTATCTTGACCTGGTGGCAGCCGCAGATGGAGGTGGAGGCAGCTGTAGTGATGCTGGTCTGCTGGTCCTTGGTGGTGATGGCTCTGGTGAAGGCCCTTGAGCCACAGTAGATCTTGACCTGGGGGCCGGCACAGATGGATGTTCTGGCTGCTGGATAAACGCCGCCTGTGTAGGACAATAATTACAACTAATTTCATTGAAATAAAGTGCAAGCACAAATAACAATGCACACATAAAAATAAAGTTTGGGAGGTTGCAGAAGGAGTCTCTCACGATATCTCTCACACACACACACACACACACACACACACACACACACACACACACACACACACACACACACACACACACACACACACACACACACACACACACACACACACACACACACACACACACACACACACACACACACACACACACACACACACACACACACACACACACACACACACACACACACACACACACACACACACACACACACACACACACACACACACACACACACACACACACACACACACACACAGGTATTTCCAGTTACTTTACATTCAGTATAAAATCACAGACACACATATACATCGACTACATCTGATTACAAAGTCTCATCTGTACAGGACGGTATGATAAAATAATCGATGGCAAAAACATGTCACTGTAAATGTCTCCGTTGTGGGACGAATAAATGATTAATTTAATCTACACATGTAATCTCACTTTTACACACCAAAATAGTAAACGTTTGCTTATGGAGTCTATTTTGTCCCAAGAAAAAGTTCATGACTATCGATACAAAATATATATCAATAAACCTATTGTTCATTTTCGCGGTATTCCCCACACATTGCCAGTACACTATTACTGTAATATTTACACTTACCCATGTCCAAATGGATCCTTGTTGTTGTCTTTGTGTTCTTCTTCTGCTAGCGAAAAAAATCTCTAGCGAAGTCGGCAACTGTAACGTTTTTTTTTAGCCATTTTCTCTGTCTCTCTCTCTCTCTCCACACAGATGTAAACTGATGGGAGATACGTGGTTTATGTTTTTTTTACTTGGTGGGTAGGTCCTTAGTGATTTCTCGATGTCCATTGGTCATTTCAGACCATGATGGCTGCCGGCCGAGATTTCCTTGACGGACACACAAATCCATCAATCCCACACAGTGTAAAGTCAAGCTGCTTTGAGCGGCCATATTGGCTGCTGTGCCCTGGTTACAGTCTCACAGGAGATACCGCTGGAAAGCTACTCATTCTAATTCTTACTAGATACAACCACGGAGGATTAAAATATAACGCATGCATTTCAGCGTGTCACATTAACTATCGCGGGCCGCCAGAAACATTTACGAGGGCCGCCATTGGCCCGCGGGCTGCACTTTGAGAACCCCTGCTCTAAGACTACTAAGATATCCAGAAAATAATAATTTAAAAGAATTCACATTTGAGAAGCTGGAACCAAAGCACAATTCTTATAATTAAATGGTACTTAAAAGAAATGCTAACCAATCAATTAACTCATTGGTTCAGCCTTGGTAATAATTTAATAATTGTCAAGACATAGGGTTGGCAGGACCCCCGGCAGAAGAGTAGTCGGCGGGACCCCCAACAGGACAGGACATAGGGTTGGCAGGACCCCCGGCAGAAGAGTAGTTGGTGGGACCCCCAACGGGACAGGACATAGGGTTGGCAGGACCCCCGGCAGGAGAGTAGTCGGCGGGACCTCCGACGGCACAGGACATGGAGTTCGCAGGACCCCCGGCAGAAGAGTAGTCGGCGGGACCACCAGCGGGACAGGACATAGGGTTGGTAGGACCCCCGGCAGAAGAGTAGTCGGCGGGACCACCAGCGGGACAGGACATAGAGTTGGCAGGACCCCCAGCGGAACCTCCAACGGCACTTGAGTAGGGGCTTGAGTGGGGACTCGAGAGAGAGAGGGCTTGAGAGGGAACTCAAGAGGAAACTTGAGAGGGAACTCGAGAGGAGACTTGAGAGGGAACTCGAGAGGAGACTTGAGAGGGAACTCGAGAAGAGACTCGAGATGGGACCTGAGAGGGGACTTGAGAGGGAACTCGAGAGGAGACTAGAGGGGAAACTTGAGAGGGAACTTGAGAGGGAACTCGTGTCGGTCGGTACGCCGACAGGACACAGGGAGCTGGCGTCGGCTGGAGAGCCAACAAGAGACGAGGTGCTGGAGTTGGCCGGTAAGCCAGTCCTGGAGCCGAAACTGGAGTCGGGACCATGGCTACTGGGGCCGGTACTGAAGCCGGGACCATGGCTGCTGGGGCCGGTACTGAAGCCGGGACCATGGCTACTGGGCCCAGTACTGGGGTCCGAACCATGGTTGCTGGGGCCAGGACTGGGGCTGGAACCATGGCTGTCAGTGGGGGCCGGCACAGGAGCATGGAACCATGGCCGCTGGGGCCAGAACTGGGGTCGGACCCGCTGGAGTACGGGCTGGAATCCTGGCTATCTTCCAGAGACCTTTTGGAAGCTCCGTGGACCTCCAAACGCCAGACGGGTTACTGAGAAAAGGTCTGAGGCTGGAGCTGGAGCCGCTGGAACCGGAACAGAGGCCTGGACCATGGCTGTGTGGGCCAGGTAATCGAGCAAGGAATCATAGCTCTGCGGACCGGTACTGGTGCATGGATCCAGGGCTGTGGAAACCAGAACTGAAGCCGGGATCATGGCTGTTGGAGCGCTGGAATCCTGGCCCTGCGTCTCCTAGAGGCTTTTTGGAGACTCCGTGGACCTCCAACAGGACAGTAGTCGGATCCCAGGAAAAGGTTAGAAGCTTCGGACAAGTCCTCAGGACAACTTGTGAAAAGTTGTAGCCACTCAGGCAACGAACTCCTCAACCAAGCCATTTCGGCCACCTCCATTCGTGCCTTTTTGAGGATAGCCTCTTTTTTTATCCCTTCTAGAAGAGGTTCCATTCCACTCGGCATGATAACACTGTAGGGAAAAATCTAGATCGAACAGATCCAACTCAAAATCATGAAAATCCGCTGGGTCCATTGTTGGTCGGTTCATTCTGTCAGGATGCGTGGAAAAGGTAGGACCCAAATGCAGAATTTAACAAAAAAAGCGAGCTTTATTAAATAACAAAAGCTGTGGCCAAAATATCCAAAAACAAATGAGCAGCACAAGGAACACGGACCGTGGAATAACATGGAGGGGAAACAATGAACCGACATGGAACACAGGGGAAGATAAGACTAAATACACAGAAGGGTAATCACAGGACAAGACACAGCTGGGCAGGGGAGGGAGAAACACAAGGACAACAGGTGAACACAATGAGACAATCAGACACACCAGGGAAACTAACGACAGGGAGGAGGACCAGACAAAACACAAGGAGGAAGACAACACACCGAATGAACAGACTTACAAAACCCATAACCAGACAGACAACACTAACACCGTGACATAAACCTGGGAGTGTGACAATAATCTAAAATGTATCAACATCTCCAGTAGCTTAAGTAATTACACCATTCTCAAGAGGTTTTTCAGGGCTGTTTTCCACTTTGAGAGGAGACATTTGAATCAAGAAGCTGACGTAAGTGTTGCAAATAGCTGGAGCCTCACTTTGGGAACCGACCAGAAAAACTATAATTTGTTGATTTGATGGATTAAGCTGTATATTAGCTGCACACTTGATGCACAGCTGGGACACAATGAGACCCAGTGGCAGATGTTCAGCTGGTCTACGGACTAGAGGGAAACTGGAACCACTGTTACCTCATTCACACCAACGGTGTTTCAGGGCCGGTTCGGAGCTGGAAAAGCACCGGGTTTTCCTCTTCACACCGCAGCGGAGCAGCCTCTTAGCTCCGGAATCCGGTTCGTTTCAAGCACCAACAAATTGTCCGGCCAGAGCAAAAGCACCACATACGTCACGCTTACGTCGAGGCGGGGGCAGAGACAGATCAACTCCTGAACAACAACAAAAAGCCCGCGTTTTATCCAGTTTGTACACAGCGATGGAGAAACTTAACAAGAGTTTCAGTGTTTCTGCCATAGACTCTATATAAAGGTTTCTGCTCATGGTGAAGCAACGTGTCGCGTGTTAAGGTGGAACCTGAGCATTCACGTTGATCACCTTTCATTATAACTCATTATAAATCTATAAAACTATAAATATTAAACTTTACTTCACGTGTTCATTTGAGAACAGCTGTTGCATACCTGGGTGAAGGTTACAGTTCATTTAAATGAAAGATACAACATTACTCCACACTCATGGTTCAGTCCACCTTAAGAAATAAGACCGACCTCGGAAGCAGTTGTGTTTTAAAAAAACCTTTATTGACACAGTACACTTTTTTATAAGAATATAACTAAACCACAGAAATGACTCCGGAAAAGCTGCAGATAGAGCCATAAGAAATGAATGCAACTGATTTCATCCGCGCGGTTTGGCTTTATGAAGCAGGCACGCAAACGGTTACGTCATGACGCAAACGATGACGCAACGACGCATTACCAGTCGGACTCTGGGCGGTGTGAAAAGAGCCAGAGCTAAACCGAAGAACTGGTTCTGAACCTGAAAAGCTCTAGCACGGAGCTTGAACCGGAGTTGCGTTGGTGTGAATGAGGTAGTGACTGTCCCGGATAAACAGAGATTATCCGTCTTCCCTCCCTGCACATGCTGTTTATAGATGACGGAGGTTGTCAGCATTGATAAATGGAACATGGAGGGCTGCTTGTCATAAAGTGTGAGCGTCAGCCGATGATGGATCTGGTTCAGGAGCTGAGAGAAGGCCCTGAAGATGCTTTTATTGTAGGCAAACGTAAATCATCAAAAGAGATCTGTTCGATGTGGAGCAATCGTTAAATTGCCTATTTTTCTGGCAATAACGGTTCTGAACTTAAGCCAAAGAGGAGTCTGTCCTTTTGTACTTTGATACAAACTGCTTGACACTATGTAACGATTTACCTTCCTGAATAAACTCCCTAAAAGTCTTATTCCAAGAATCTTCATTTCAGCATAACGTAAGGTTTCCTCACCATTTTAATATTTGTTACTTAGTCTCGATACATTTCCGCCACACTCTTTAAAGGTCTCCTATTATACTGTTTTTCATCAATATATTATAGCTCTCAGATATATACAAAAACATGTCTCTGAAGTGTTTGGCTCCAAACACCAAACAGATCATTGCAGCATTACCCATAATCCCCTCTGTTTCCAAAGTGCTGATTCTCTGTCTGTTACTTTAGATGAAAATAAGGAGCCCCTCCCCACGCCCCTCTGAGAGACATTTGGTTACAAAGAACACAATGGTGCTCTAGGAGGAGATTCAGGTGATAAGGGGGGGGGGGGGGGTTACCTTGGTTGCTGATTGGCTAATGGTTACTCAAGACAACACATCGTTATGACATCATAAAGTGGCCAAAATCTGATCAGCTCATTTTCAGACAGGTTTTTATAGAAATTGATCAAAAAGAGAGAGAATCTTTGTTCCTGAAACTTTCAGAGTCTCTTTCCACAGAGGGGACACATGGTGATGTAGAAGAGACATGAAGAAGAGGGGACACATGTTGATGTAGAAGAGACATGAAGAAGAGGGGACACATGTTGATGTAGAAGAGACATGAAGAAGAGGGGACACATGTTGATGTAGAAGAGACATGAAGAAGAGGGGACACATGTTGATGTAGAAGAGACATGAAGAAGAGGGGACACATGTTGATGTAGAAGAGACATGAAGAAGAGGGGACACATGTTGATGTAGAAGAGACATGAAGAAGAGGGGACACATGTTGATGTAGAAGAGACATGGAGAAGAGGGGACACATGTTGATGTAGAAGAGACATGAAGAAGAGGGGACACATGTTGATGTAGAAGAGACGTGACAAATTTGATTTTGCATAATAGGTGACCTTTAAACTCCATGATGAAGGTGCCGTTGTCTCACCTGTCCACAGCGATGGCCAGCAGAGCGTTAGTGGATACGTAGAGGGAGACGGTGCGCAGGTAGTTTGTGGCGGCGCAGAGAAGAAGCCCGTGATCCCAGGACAGCTGCTTCACCACGTAGTAGTCGAGCAGAAACGGGCAACAAACGGTCGCCACCAACACGTCCGAAACAGCCAGGTTAGCGATCAACAGGTTGGTGAGATTTCGGAGCTGCTTGTAGCGAGCGAGGCTGGCGATGAACAGACAGTTTCCCACGCCACAAACCAGCATGATGCCCACGAGAACCACCGCGATGACGATGGTGGCCACGAAGAAGGCTCGGCCCTGGGTGGTGTCCGGGATCTCGTCCAGAGGAATCTCGTAGTCCAGGACGTCGCCAGACAGGAAGTAGTCCGGTAGACCCAAGCTGCTGTTGGTCCTGTTGTCCATTTTGATTTAGGTCAACATGCTGAGGTGGGAATGCCTGCAGGAAAGTGCATCATTAAAAATCATAAAATAAAAGTCAAAAAGCATATTAATCAGAAAATCAACAACGACATGATGACTTTTCTCAGCTCAGCTTTTAAAGAGGAAATATTCTGCTCATTTTCAGGTGTATATCAGTATGTCGTGCCTCTCCTCGGACATGTCTCCATGCTTTAATGTTCAAAAAGCTCTTTATTTCTCTCATACTGCCTGTGCTGCAGGGGGCGGTGGTGGCGAAGTCCTTAGGGACTTAGCTTGGCAACTGGAAGGTCACCAGTTCAAGTCCCGGCAAGACCAAGTGCTACCGAGGTGTCCCTGAGCAAGGCACCGTTCCCTACACTGCTCCCAGGGCGCCGTTCAAAATGGCAGCCCACTGCTCCTAACACTAGGATGGGTCAAATGCAGAGAACAAATTTCCCCACGGGGATTATAAAGTATATCAAAATCAAAAAAATCAAAAACCTCTTTTCACCCTCTGTCTGAAACCAGAGCCCAGTCTGCTCTGATTGGTTAGCTGGCCGGCTCTGTTGGGATTGGTCAACTGCTTAGAGATGTCCCGCCCCTTAGCCTATCACGTACAATGTGTTGGAGCCCTATCCAATAGAAGCGCGAGTGTTACATGGTGATGTCACTACAGTATGTTCCAGAAATAGAGTCCAATGGAAACATTTCAGCAAGGGAGGAGAAAGTCACTTTTTAGCCTTTGCTGTCCATTTTCATAAACAAAAACCTATAACACACTACAGGACAGAAAAAAACAGCATCTTGAACAAAAATGAACACCAGGAGATAACAAAGGATTAAGGATGGAGAGTTATTTTTGTTTGCGAGTTGAATGGGAAGATTATTTGGCTCTTGTGCGTCAGTGAAAACATTACTGCTTGACTTTCTGTAAATCACCCCGGCACCGACTCTGACACTTTTACCGTAAAGACTCTAGATACAGTGTTGGACACACAGAGAGCTGTTTGGCCGCTCAGTGTGACTCCAGACCTCTGAGAGCTTTGACTCACGTGTTTCGTAGTTTTGCTGATGGCGTTGCTAAGTTACAGTGTTCATGTGTAGTCCTCTTGTTAGATTTGTCCGCAGGTCGGGGAATGTCTCAGCTCTGACATCTGAAATAATCTTTTACTACCCGACACAAGAGGTTTGTTTACCAAGATTTATCAAGAGAGGAATTAAAGTCAAGCAAAGTTATTGATTCCACACTGTCAAATCACTCTGTCAAAGTCATGCATTGAAAATGTGTCTTAAGGATGATTTTGTAGTGACAGTTGAAGTCGCTTATTTGTACAGTTCATGGAAGTATTAATTCATACCTGCTGTAGAGATATTAAATAATATTATATTATATTATATTAAAACAGGGGATCCTTAATCAATTTGGCCAGACTATGGAAGTGTTTTATTGACCAATTAATAGATGAAGGGATGATGAAAACATGACGCATATTAAAGAGGACCTATTATGCATTTTGGGGTTTCGTTTTTTTTGCATGTAAATGGTCTTTAAAGCCTAAAATCCCTGTGTTCCCTTTCTGTCCACACTGTGTTGCAGCACAGGCAGTATGAGAAAAATAAAGAGCTTTTTGAACATTAAAGCATGGAGACATGTCCCAGTAGAGACACTACATACTGATATACACCTGAAAATGAGAATAGTATGTCCTCTTTAAGAATATGAATGATCACATTGACAAAGTTGACATAAAAGATAATTTTTTAATCATGATTTATAATACATTCCCCAACTATATAAATTGTAACTCAAAATGTTTTCTACCAGAAACAAATTAAAAACGCTTAAAATTACATGATATTGTTAGGTTTCTGAGAATAACTAAAGTGCGATCTAATGAAATGTGAATGCCATTTTTCAATACTTGATAATTTAATTTGTTTCATCATTAAACTAATATTGCATCTGCTTATTTCACAAGACGTTCCTTAGTAACACTGTTCTTGGGTATTTGTTTAAGATTCCTTGTTTGGGTAAACAACAAGCACAAAAACGGATTAACTAAATATGATTTTGTAATGGTAATATGTCATTATACATTTAAAGATTATTATCCAATGTAACTGTCATGACTTGAATCAAAACGTGAGTGTCCCTCTAGAAACGATATTACGTCTTAATTGTGATAATAAGAAACTTATATTAATACAATATTTTATTTTATTTCAAAATGTGTTTTACTTGAGGTGTTTCCAAATCTCTCTACGACCCGTTAAGGTCCCCTGGTAATCTCGTCAGGTATATATCGATTAAAAATAAGATATGAAACAAACAACAATTTAAGAAATGGATGAGATCCGGGACGGAAACTTATAAATACTTCAAATTATAATATTAATCTTTAACAAAATATTCCTGCAGGAATCACGTGCTGAACCATGTTAAATTAAGGTAAATTACGCACAGCCATTTGCGTCTTTATAAATATTAAATAAACTTTAGAACAAACAGAACGTTTTTCGGTCTAAATAAAAAAGACATGCAGGTTTCTCCGTGATCCTCCAACTGACCTCACACATCATTAATTGAAAGCCTAATTAAATTAAATCACAAAATTGAATACACAAAAGGGCGAGCTGTCTGAACACTAAGGTTTAATTTAAATAAAGGAGATAATATTCTCGGATACAGACCTGGAGCTGCTCCTCCGCGCGCTCTGATGGACTGAATGACAGAAAGATCGCGAGGCGCGTTCACGTCATCTAGCGAACCAACACGCACACATGGACTCGCGCAAGGTGTTCAATAAAACCGATTTAGAGAAAGAAACAAACCAACATCTCATCAAAAATTCAAAATGTCCCTACGGGGATGATTAAAGGTCCATCTTGTCTTTAAACATGACTGATTATAAATACTTACAGTTTATACGGCTGAAACTATTTGTTTTAATCAATCAAGCCACTTTAAAGATGACTATAGGGAGCAATTCGATGTTTTAAGTCATTTGTCAAGTCAAACATCTCATTATCTAGTTCACAGATGTGAGGGTTTGCCGCTCTTCCTTTTGAATAATGTTAAACTTGTAATGTCTTGTTATAATATTGAGTTTTGGACCGCTGGTTGGAAAATCAAATATTGTTAAAGTGTCACTTTGGTCTCTTAATTATTAGTCCGAAATGAGCTCCACGTCAACAGACTACCAGTCAGATCCTTTTATTTTTTTTATAAATGCACGAGTAATAATAATCTGATGTTACAAAATACAAATTACTATACTTTTTATGTGAATGTTCCTGATTATACTCACATATAAACACCTAGGCATAGTGCTGACATCTGCTCCTGTGATAGCTCCTGCTACAGTAGGTATTGTTGCCATGACACACTCACACAATAATTAATAGAGTGCCTCAAATGTGTCTCATCCATTTGGACACGTCTTCTTCCAAATTGCTCAACAGGAAAATAACAATGCGCCTCGCTGCAGACAAGACATCTTGACAGCTCCTCGGTTTGTGGGGTCATTAGAGGTCATGCATTTAATGTACAAATGCCTCCACGTATTCCATTCAACATGTCCTCATTATTACCCGAGGTCAGATTAGAGCAAGAGTTAATTATGAGAAGGAGCTCGGCAACATTTCTGGTCCATGTCACATTCAGGATTTGAAGAGTCTTAACATCTTTAAGACGTACACAGACACAGTACAGTCCAATTAAAACAGGATGTTATGACAGAAATGACTTCAGAACAAGTGACATTCAAAACCCTTTCTTCAGTAAAAGTATGAAGGATGATCAGCAAACTGTTCCTAGGAAAAGACTTCCTTTTGCAGTCAAATGTTTCCCGTCAGTGTTTCACTTTTATTATTCTGGATTAATATTCAGAAGAATCATGTGTATGTTGCATTTCACTGCGGGAGAAGATTATTATATTATAGTCATTTCCTGCAGTGTTCTAGGCGTCTGTGGCTAAGGGGCGGGACATCTCTAAGCGGTTGACCAATCACAACAGAGCCGGCCAGCTAACCAATCAGAGCAGACTGGGCTCTGGTTTCAGACAGAGGGTGAAAAGAGGTGCTGCAGCACAGGCAGTATGAGAGCAATAAAGAGCTTTTTGAACATTAAAGCATGGAGACATGTAGAGACACTACATACTGATATACACCTGCACATCAGCAGGAGAGGACTCTTTAAAGTAGAGACACTACATACTGATATACACCTGAACATCAGCAGGAGAGGACTCTTTAAAGTAGAGACACTACATACTGATATACACCTGCACATCAGCAGGAGAGGACTCTTTAAAGTAGAGACACTACATACTGATATACACCTGAACATCAGCAGGAGAGGACTCTTTAAAGTAGAGACACTACATACTGATATACACCTGCACATCAGCAGGAGAGGGACTCTTTAAAGTAGAGACACTACATACTGATATACACCTGAACATCAGCAGGAGAGGACTCTTTAAAGTAGAGACACTACATACTGATACACCTGCACATCAGCAGGAGAGGACTCTTTAAAGTAGAGACACTACATACTGATATACACCTGAACATCAGCAGGAGAGGACTCTTTAAAGTAGAGACACTACATACTGATATACACCTGAACATCAGCAGGAGAGGACTCTTTAAAGTAGAGACACTACATACTGATATACACCTGAACATCAGCAGGAGAGGACTCTTTAAAGTAGAGACACTACATACTGATATACACCTGAACATCAGCAGGAGAGGACTCTTTAAAGTAGAGACACTACATACTGATGAACATCAGCAGGAGAGGACTCTTTAAAGTAGAGACACTACATACTGATATACACCTGAACATCAGCAGGAGAGGGCTCTTTAAAGTAGAGACACTACATACTGATATACACCTGGACATCAGCAGGAGAGGACTCTTTAAAGTAGAGACACTACATACTGATATACACCTGCATATCAGCAGGAGAGGACTCTTTAAAGTAGAGTCACTACATACTGATATACACCTGAACATCAGCAGGAGAGGACTCTTTAAAGTAGAGACACTACATACTGATATACACCTGAACATCAGCAGGAGAGGACTCTTTAAAGTAGAGACACTACATACTGATATACACCTGAACATCAGCAGGAGATGACTCTTTAAAGTAGAGACACTACATACTGATATACACCTGAACATCAGCAGGAGAGGACTCTTTAAAGTAGAGACACTACATACTGATATACACCTGAACATCAGCAGGAGAGGACTCTTTAAAGTAGACACACTACATACTGATATACACCTGAACATCAGCAGGAGAGGACTCTTTAAAGTAGAGACACTACATACTGATGAACATCAGCAGGAGAGGACTCTTTAAAGTAGAGACACTACATACTGATATACACCTGAACATCAGCAGGAGAGGACTCTTTAAAGTAGAGACACTACATACTGATATACACCTGGACATCAGCAGGAGAGGACTCTTTAAAGTAGAGACACTACATACTGATATACACCTGCATATCAGCAGGAGAGGACTCTTTAAAGTAGAGACACTACATACTGATATACACCTGAACATCAGCAGGAGAGGACTCTTTAAAGTAGAGACACTACATACTGATATACACCTGAACATCAGCAGGAGAGGACTCTTTAAAGTAGAGACACTACATACTGATATACACCTGAACATCAGCAGGAGATAACTCTTTAAAGTAGAGACACTACATACTGATATACACCTGAACATCAGCAGGAGAGGACTCTTTAAAGTAGAGACACTACATACTGATATACACCTGAACATCAGCAGGAGAGGACTCTTTAAAGTAGAGACACTACATACTGATATACACCTGAACATCAGCAGGAGAGGACTCTTTAAAGTAGAGTCACTACATACTGATATACACCTGAACATCAGCAGGAGAGGACTCTTTAAAGTAGAGACACTACATACTGATATACACCTGGACATCAGCAGGAGAGGACTCTTTAAAGTAGAGACACTACATACTGATATACACCTGCATATCAGCAGGAGAGGACTCTTTAAAGTAGAGACACTACATACTGATATACACCTGAACATCAGCAGGAGAGGACTCTTTAAAGTAGAGACACTACATACTGATATACACCTGAACATCAGCAGGAGAGGACTCTTTAAAGTAGAGACACTACATACTGATATACACCTGAACATCAGCAGGAGATAACTCTTTAAAGTAGAGACACTACATACTGATATACACCTGAACATCAGCAGGAGAGGACTCTTTAAAGTAGAGACACTACATACTGATATACACCTGAACATCAGCAGGAGAGGACTCTTTAAAGTAGAGTCACTACATACTGATATACACCTGAACATCAGCAGGAGAGGACTCTTTAAAGTAGAGACACTACATACTGATATACACCTGTAAATGTGCAGAATATGTCCTAGCAAAATGCATGTTACATCTGCATGCCGTTTTATGGATAATCAAAAGCATTGACGATACGGTTCTTCAGTGTCATGAAGAAAGTAGTGCTCAGTCTGAACTTTCAGAGTTGTGTTTCTTTTAAGCTGTCCTGTTAATGGTGAAGAAACAAATGTAGATTGTATATTTTGCATTACCGTTGTATCTCATGATTAATATCAAAAGTTTAAGGTGTTCTTGTTCTTAGCCCATAAATACATTTATAATGAAAATCCAGGAATAAAACACATCTAAAAACAACATCTATGTAAAAGCCTTTTATTTTACAAAAAAAGATTTAGGCCAGTGAGCATTCGAAGGACCTCAACAACGACAATTTACCCAACAAAAAGTAATAATAGAAAAAAAGAAAAAAGGAGGAGATGTACGATTTACAGAAATAAAAACGAACGGACAGAAAGGGACCCCCATCCCCCCCTCAGAGTCTCTGCGTCCCTGGATTAAACTCCGGGGATCTATTTCTTGGCGTACGTGATCTTCATGGCGCAGGTGGCTGTGATCCTGAAGCCCTGCAGCGCGTCTTTAGCCACGCCGGCCTGGTTTTCACTCTCAAACTCCACGAAGGAGATGTCGTGTTTCCCCGGGACGAGTCGCACCTCTTTGAAACCGGGAAACCTGCGGAGGAAGAAAAACACAGTCAGCACACACACACAATAAATGTCTGACAAGCTGCCGTTACGAGACAGGCCTACTCATCATTCCCAGGGTCAGAAAGTAAACACGAAGAAGCAGCTTTCAGGTTTTATTAGAGCAGTCACTCTTCCCCGGGTTTTTACCATGAATGGCATGGCAGTAAAAAGGCAAAGAAAGTGGCTGCATGTATGTCAGTAAGAACCATAGCTAATCGATGCAACATTAAAGCTGTACTCATTTGCTTTAGGTGTTTTGAAGTTGCACAGGAGTGATAGAAGGCAGACTCCACTGTCGGAACAGATCGAGCTCTCAGTGTGATAGCAGCAGAGATAATACACCCTGTGTAAAGCACATTATAGAGAGGGGAATCACAGAGGCTGACAGCTGCTGACGTCATGCCAATAATTCAGGAATTATGTAATAATAAAGTATAAAACCCTCTGATTTATCTTACCAGTTTGTCATACATGTCTTTATTACAACACCACATGTTTATTTGATTTATCTCCCCCAAATATATAGCTAAATACTAGTATTGTTAACTTGTGATTGAGTCATTGCTTATTATTTTTAAATCGATGGACACCACTTTCTTTTATGCTCCAAGGATGTGGAGTAAAGGACCTTCCAGAGTTTTAAAAAATGTTTTATTTGAGGTTGAAAACCTTTTTTCTTTGCAAATGCTTTTCCAGAGGTCATTCAACAACATAGTATCATTATACCTCTCCACCTCTTGCAGCAACAACTGGAATATCTAATGTTTACCGTCTATCTCTTTTATGATTTGTCTTTTCTGTTTAGGTAATTTAAATGTCCATGTTTGTTAATGCCTATTTAAAGTACGTTGCCTTTATAAACTAACCATAACCACAAAACACAGACACTCTTTCTGTAAAGCCAGGCGCCTGGCACTCACTGGTTGAACAGCATGGAGAGCATCATCTCGTTGGTCTCTTCAGGCAGGTTGTTGAGGAACAGGATGTAGTTTGGAGGATTATCCGCCACCTGAGAACACAAGAGAGATCGTGTGTTAGGAGTGCGGAACAGATCAACTAAACATAGGGAAGATTTCCATTTATAACATTCACTTTTTCTGTCATAGAGTAGCGGATTAGGACAGACTTGGGACTCAGGCCCTGTTTACACGGAGACGAAAACGAACCTTAGTCGATATTAAAAAAGTCTTCCGTCCACACGCAATCGGTTCAAGAAACGTGTCCGTTCACACGAGACCACCCGACCCGCTGTAGTACATATGCCGGGCCTGTAAGTGGCGCTGTACTTCTGCCACAATATACACCAAAAGCAGCGAATAAGACCTCCCGAGCATGGCTGCCCTTCTGTCTATTCTCCGCGGTGGATTTAGCAACATGTAGTTCATGTGGTGCTCCATGTCCACTTGTTGCTGATGGTTGTCGTAGAGGAGCTGTAGATTTTGGACTAACATCTGTATCATGGCCAGTAGCGTCTGGAGCACGAAAGCAACCCTGTGATCCGCCGTTGTTGTTGGCGAAACACATCCAATGACACGGGTGACGCGGGGGTGAGCAGGTGAGGAGAGGCGGGGCTATGGCGTCATCGTTATCAGGAAATGATCGTATAGGGCGTACACACGGAGCCGTTTGGCCCCCCCAGAGCTTTTCGTCCGCAGTCCTACCCACCTTGGGAGTCGTTATCACAGCGCTATCGAATCCGCATTTCCGTGTCGGCCTCGTGTGAACGAACCGTCTATACCTGGGGTTTTCAAAGTGTGGGATGGTGAGCCTCCCCTCAAGAGAACATAAGAACAGCCGCACCCCCCCTCCCAATTATTATTGCTATTATTATTATTGTTGTTGTTGCTATAATGCAGGGGTATTCAATTGCATTTCAAAGAGGTCCAGTAAGAGAAAATGTCATTAAATGCTCTGTTTTTGCAGTCTACCTTCCACCATTTGAAATTACTCCCGACTGTTTCTCTCTTCTTGTCTCTCGTCTCTGTTTGAATCTATCGTGCTGACTCACTGACTGCCCTGATTTGATTGGCTGAGTAGCGTCACCTCCTTAAAACATTAACTTTTTTAAACCTTTTTATCTTTATGTTTTAAACATATTGTATAAAACTCCCCCACAACTTGGACTATTCCTTTCACCCCTCTAGAATAAGCCCGAATGGTCTCAACCATATTGCATCAGTGACGTGCACTTGTTGTTATAACAAGATCGCAAGGACACTGGTAGCGATCGGACAATTGAGTGTTGTTCAGTTTGTGTGTTGTGGAACATGCGTGTCTGTGCACGAAAATATACCACATACCCAATTACAATTGCATGTTCAATTCACTACCCTGGAAGTTAATGAAGTTGTTAAAGTTGGAACAGACTGTGGACAGTCGTTCTTCCTCGCATGTCAGTCGCCGACACCTTCTTACAGAGGACAGGCAAATCTAGCTGCAGCACTACTCGTATATTGTCGCACGCCGTGTTGTCAACACATTTTTTTTTTAACATTTTCAACATCGTGGATACATCCTTACATGCTCCCGGCAACACACTGAACGTCAACTTAGCCTCCTTCTTACACTCACCCCTACTTTAGTGGGAACAATGAGTCAGCGTCTTTGATGGACACAGGAATAACCGCTGATCATCCTCTGGCTGCAGCCTTGACCGGCACTTGCTTTTGATCTAAGTCAGGGGTCTCCAACCTCTCTTCACCTGAGAGCTACTTTGAAAAAAGGAAAGTGGCCAAGAGCTACTTGCATCACATCGCTTACTTATTCACATAGCCCTCATCAGTTGAATTAAGCTATACTTTTGTACACCTGTGAAATTGCAATACCTAAAGCTTATCACAAATCGTAACTTCACATCCAGGTCCAAGAAAATGAAAATGTCTCACATATTATTATGGCCCACATCGTGAGTACATCACTGAGAATTCACATTCATGTCCTGAATCACCACCTGACAAGCATCCTGCACTTATGGTCAAATAAGTGCATTCACTCTTTTGTACAGTCAGTGAGATGAATGGCACTGCAGGAGTCCACCATCGAGGTGTATGCTGGAATGCACTTAGGTTCACTCTAATAGAGGCATTTAAATGTTCATCAGTCAGTCTTGTTCTGCATTTAGATTTCATGACAGAAAAAGCTGCTTCACAAAGGTCTGTAGAACAGAACCAAAAAAAGCAGACTTGTTCAGTGCTGCTCGGTGATGTTCTTATAGTTCTCTGGGTCTACAAGGCTCCAGCAATGTTGTGAGTTTTGCTGAGACTTAAGCTAAACATGATTTTGGAGATTTATAACCTCCATCTTCACAGGATCGACACTGAACAGTTCAGCCATCTTTTTCATCTTCTTCGCCTTGACATGAGATTATAAACCATAATAAATCAACCGTATAGGTCTAGCCTCCATATATCTGTGTGTGACATTGTTCCATCCTCAAAAACAAAAAACTAATGCTTCTGCAGTCTAGCTGCAGCTTCTAGCAACGGTCTTCTGTTAAAGAAAGGACACTGAATGTCCTGAATGTGGCATCACTAACATGACTTGAGTCTGAACACAGCAGACAACAGCATTATAAAAACAAAAATAGTGCATGTGGGTGCACACTCACATTCTCGGTCTTACTGTTACATTAATCCCATGAATGTATGAGACTAAGTTAGCTTCATCATCTCAATCAGTGATTAAGTGAATAATAAAGTTTCTATCGGGTCACTGTCAGCCTGTCACTCATTATTTTCAGGGAGGGGGCGGGGCTTGGAGGAACGGAGAGGAGACGGTGATCGCGGAAGCTTTCCTCCTGCCTTCACACAAGTATTTATCAACTGAAAATAGCAAGAGGACATTCATACTCTGCAATCCAAGACTTGATTAAATCCACCAAAAACCTGACATGACGATAACGAGTGTTTTTCAAAAAACACAAATCCCTCCCCGTGTGTCTCTGAGCCGCAGCGACAGGGCCTGATTCAGAGCAGGTAATTCTGCTGTTGGTTCTGGACTGGTGCTGCTGGAGAAAGCAGACTGGTACGTGTGTGGTGTCGCTGTGCCGCTGCTACGTCTGTTCCTTGATCTCTGCGTCACCGACCAATTTGATATGTGTGACAGAAACAATTCTAAAATAAAAAAACTTTATTATCCAGCCGCGGCTGAAAAATCAAGAAGCAACCTTACTACGCTATAATCGATAATCGAGCTACTGAAAAGCTGATCGACGTGTTGGAGAGCCCTGATCCAAGTCAATGCGGAAAACCCGCACTCACACAGGTAGGTGGAGGCGAAGGGAATGAGCACTTTTACAGCCTCCTTGGCGAGGGGGGGGAACTCGGTCTCCACAGACAGCCAAAAGTGGGCATGTGTCACTTTACTCGTCATTTTTTTCTCACGCTGCGCCTCCCCTGAAGCTCTCTGGCGCCCCCCAGGGGAGGCGCACTGCACATTACACTTTAAAAACCTCTGGTCTATACGATAGAGAACTGTAGCGGATACAACCTGTTCCGTCTCCGTGTAAACGGGGCCACAGTTCACAAAAGACACTTCAGAAATGATATGCAGCTTTAAAAATAACGCAAATGTCACGTTTAAAAAAGTATCTTTTCACACAGACTGCAAAATCATACGAGGCTCAAACTGTTCAAATGGGTGAAAAAGTTGTCAAAATCAGTAATAAGTTCTCAATTGGCGAGAAAACTCATTTACATTTTCAGTTATAAAGTGTCAACTAGTCCAACATTTCTCTGCTTTATTTCAACAATAGTCTAACATGATCCTGGATTATTTGTTCAAACTCGAATAAGCCAATTAGCTTGTGTTCCTGTCAGCTTACCTGTGCCGAACCGGAGTGTGGAGGAGATGTTGATCCCTGCAAACAAGAAACAAACAGTCAACAACATGAAGACTAGCATCAGAGTTTTGGGTTTGCGTGCATATTAAAAGAATAGCGTGCTTTCAGAAGGAATAATACTCTAAAATCTAAAACTACAGACATTAGCCACCTAACACTTACGAGTCAACGGATCTGTAAAACTGAGTTTCTCCACAAAGAGTCATGCAAAAATAACCACTCATACATTTTGGGAAATAAGTCAATCAGCTTGAAAAACAGGGTTTTTTCACCAATGTTTTTCAATGACCTTTATCTAATTTTCCATGACCAAATAAATGACTCAGCTGTACCTCTGAAAATGGTTTATTTTAACATGGAACAGGAAAATAAGGTCTGCAACATGTCGTGTCCATCTAAAACAAATCAAATAGTAGGCTTGCTAGCTTCCACACGCTAAAGCAACTAAAATCTCTCACCAGCAAAATACCTCGACAGTTAAATTACATTTTAAGTTTCATTACTATACAGTATTTATTATCATTATAGTATTACTATTTCGGCGATTAGCTAAAATATTAATTATATTTGATGCAACTTTAGTTACATTTCCAAAACTTTGGGGAAAATATTGTTTTCCATAACTTTCCCAGGGCCTGGAATGACGTCGGTAAGAAGTCATATTTTAAGATAGATAATGTAGCCAGATCTTCTCATCAGAAAGTTATTACAGATGGGCAGCAGTTCAGTCTTCTGCAAATGTTCACCACCTCCTCCCCCAAACTATTTCCTGGAATTTTAGGGTGTGTGCTGAAGATTGTTCTCTCGTGTTTATACGGCTATCTAACGTCTCCTGATTTATTCTGCAGAGAGGTGACTGATCCCAAACACTCTGACGTGGTGCATCTCTCCTCCACACGAAAAAAGAACGAGAAACAAACAGCTTTTGGAAACATTTCTTCCAGTTGTCTCTCATGTCCCCTGTTTTTTTTTATTACAGTCGCTAAGTGACAGTAATGTGTGAAGTTCGGTGATCCAGCTTTCACCAGTTCCCAGCTGCGGAGGAACAGCGCGTCTCGTGGGTGGAGGGCTGCTGGAGTTTTTGCATCTGACCTTAAATAGCTTTGAGATAGTGTTTTTGTTATGAAGCCGGGTAAAACAAAGGGTTTCCCATATTTTTGTACGGCTTGAAAATACACCGCACAACTCTTCCCCCAAGAAAACCCTGAATTTTACGAGTTATAGATTTTATATTTTATCTCTAAAGGATCACCATCAACTTCCGATGCCGCTCATGATATTCACAAAGTATCCAAAATGTGCTCCACGTTGTCGAATTACTTTTTACTTGTTACCCAAGTAACATTTTGAATTAAGAAGTTTTACTTGTAATGTTTTTTTTAATGTGTTATTAGTACTTTAACCGAGGTAAAGGATCTTCTGCCGTCACTCCTGACTTGCTGCTAAGTTTGAAATATTTGAAAACAAAACTCAATCCCGCTTTCAAATAAATAAAACCGTGACTTACTGCCGGTTTCTTTAGCATGCTGGTTGGTGGCTCCTGAGGCTTCTTCTTCTTATCCTTCTTTTTATCCTTGTCGCCAAACGTGCCTCTCGCCTTGGCGATGACCTCCGAGTCGGTCTTTGCGTACTGTATCCTCTGGAAAACAAAATGAATCCAGTCATTAAAGCCCAGAGCCCTTTCAGAGCGGGGAAACATGTCAAGGGTTCTGATATCATATACATTCTTGCAGCTGTTGTAGCAACATGCGCTCAACTTTGTTATGTTTCATTAAAGGTCCCCTATTATACTGTTTTTCATCAATATATTACAGGTCTCAGACATATGCAAACATGTATCTGAAGTGTTTGGCTCCAAACACCAAACACATCATGGCAGCATTACCCATAATCCCCTCTGTGTCAGTCCCGTTTCCAAAGTGCTGATTCTCTGTCTGTTACTTTAGATGAAAATAAGGAGCCCCTCCCCACGCCCCTCAGAGAGAGATTTGTGGCGCGTTTCCACTGCAGGCCTCGCTCGGTTTGGTTAGGCCTTATTAGGCCCGGCTCACTTTAATGCTGCGCTTCCATTACGGTTTAGGAACTGGGGTAGTTACTATAGTAACGCAGTGTAGGCGGAGCCGTGACGTCATCTTCAATAAAAGCCCCAGAAAAACAACACAGCCGTTAGCTGTTAGCACTCAGAGCTCACAGCTCCTCATATCTGTTCAGAAACTAGACAAAAGTTAAACAAGTACAAATCACAGACTGCCTGTGTCATGGTGAAGTCACTTCGGCATCATTTTGAAACGTGTATTACAATTAAATCACGGTCAAATGTGTTCATCTTGTTGTAGTTGTAGCTCCCTTGCCAGCGATTCTCTCTCTCGTTTAGCATACTCAGCCAGACTCATCCTGGTTGTTCCTGGCCCTCGAACCACGATTTAGTCGGGCTAGAAAAACTGTGAATTAGGACCAGCTAGCCGGTACTAGGCCAAGTGGAAACGCAACCAAAAACGGGCCCCGCACGGCTCGGCACGCTTAAAGCGAGCTACCCGCTGCAGTGGAAACGCGCCATTGGTTAAAAAGAACACAATGGTGCTCTCGGAGGAGATTCAGGTGATAACACATCGTTATGACATCATAAAGTGGCCAAAATCTGATCAGCTCATATTCAGACAGGTTTTTACTAGAGCCGGGATTAATTAGAGGCTTTGTAATTAACTAATCGAAATTAATCGCATTTTTAATCAAATATACATATTTGACCTGAGAACAGTGAGAAGCCATTTTCACATGGATTTGACTCTAAGTGGTCTACAGTCGAGTGCAATCCAGTGAGCTGGTTATTTTCTCAGACGTGGATTTACCTGGCCCTGAAACCAGTCATCTGGTTGAGTGTGGGTTGGGTCAGGGTGTGGTTCCTTGCACTCGGAGTCAGGCTAACGTCCACGCTAGCGGCTACATGCTTTGCATTTAGGTGATACTTTAGGCTTGATGTGCTGCGGTGATATGCAAATTCTTTTTTGCATAGTTTGCACACAACCGTGCTCTTATCGACGCTTCCATCCGTCCGTTTTTTAAAACAACATTTCCCATCCACGGGGCCGACCAAAGCGGTCTCATCAGCTTGTTCGTTCATGTTTGACTATTGTTCACCGTGGTTTGTTGTTGTTTGAAGTCCCATGCTGAAGTCATGAACGTTAGTTGGTGCTCCAGTATAATCGGTACGCCTGAAACTCATCCAGTGAGAAACGTTCCGCTGTGCAAAAATAAGTGCGATTAAAGTGCGATTAAAATGCGTTAATTTTTTTAAAGCGTTAAAGTCCCGGCCCTAGTTTTTACATAAATGGATCAAAAAGAGAGAGAATCTTTGTTCCTGAAACTTTCAGAGTCTCTTTACACAGAGGGGGGGGGAAATGTTTTGGATTTTGCATAATAGGTGACCTTTAAGGTACACAAGAACCATGATAAAGTTGTCTGAAAACATATGAAAACATGACTGAATGCAGTCAGAGTATCACTTAAAGAGAGAACACTGGCCATCAGGCGATGTGTGTGAGGACACGGCAAACACAGCATCATTATTCCTACCATGGGTTTGTTGTAGAAGGGGAAGCCCTGAAGTTGCCTCAGTGCGTTGGTGGCGGCTGCGAGCTCTTTGAAGACGACGAAGGCCTGACCCCTCATCTTCATGGTCTTCATCGCCACGATATCGACGATCTGACCGAACTGAGAGAAGAGCGCGTAGAGCGACCGCTGCATCTCTAAAGGAGGAAGAGGAGAAGAGACAGAGTTTCACACAAAAGCTCATGTGTGACTGCAACAACACAACCATTACATGAGTTTAGTTTCCATAGAGACAAAGCTTTAGTGACAATGTCCAGACTTCTTTGCATCAGCATAACATGGTAGATACTTTCTTCAGACTCATCATAGATTTTGTAAGTATATATGACACCGAAAAGTAACAAGGAACTTCAGGTTCAAAGTGTCAAAGCACTTCTTTGAGTTTGGTTTTATTTTAGTTTACAGGTTATTACGAATTCACATTTTAAGCCATAAAGTGAGAATTAGCAGTAACTTACCTTCTTTCTTGACTTTATCATTTATATTGTTGATGTAGATCGTGTGGTTTGGTCGGATATCCATGGTGGTGTCTGACAAAACAGCAGGAGAGGATGTTAAAGTCTGCACATCCATATCTGAAGCCTAACAACACTACTGATGAAAGGGGGAATCTTCCTTCCCTTATTTAACACCATTTGAACAGATACAAAAACAGTACAATTGGAAATGGATTTGAGGAACTGATCAACGTCTTACTGTCACACATACAGTATACCCACATAGTGTGATTTAGACTCTGCATTTAACCCAACCTAGTATAAGGATGCAAGGAGATAACTCTCGGTGGTCCCACAAAAAGAAGGAACAAATAATCTAAAGTCTAAAATCTGCACACTCAGTTTCTATGCTGATTTCTTCTGTTCTTATTGAAGGGTTGCTCAGGGACGTTTGTGTTTTCTGTCCTTTACATTGTCAGTCTGGTTGCACAGTTGTACAGTTTCTTGTTCTCCATGTATAAATAAATAATAATAAATAATAGATTTAATTTGTTAGCGCTTTTACAGGTGCTCAGAAACGCTTTACAGATATAGTGAAGAGAAAAGAAAAGGAAGGAACAACAAATAAATATATAGTTAAAGTCAAATAATACAAAAACAATCACACATTAAAAGCCAGATTGAAGAGGTGAGAAACCAAAACCATCATACAATTAAAATCAATTTAATATGATTTTCTACAACCTAACATCGTGAAAACCACAGGAACATAAGGTAGTCCTCTTAAACATCTGATTGTATCAAAAATCATCTGTAGTTGCAGAATACTACACACTTAATGCAACTGTCACCACCAATGCTAATGACATATAAAACATGTCCAGAAAGTCTTAATAAACATGTGTTATCCTACAAATCACAAATAAGGAGCTGCTGACAGAAGCTATAATGCACAACTATCAAAGGTATCATTTAATTTCCATTTTCAAGAGTTTTTAACGTTTTAAATCAGGCCATCTGCGTAGCTGAAGCTAATATTAGCATACGTTAGCTCAACGCAAGCTACATCCATTCATAAGGGAAGGCTAGCAGCAGTTAGCTATGTGTTTAGCTAGCTGACCAGTGTGATCACCGATACAAACATAATCCATAGACAAGTATTAACTGGATAGGGGATCTGGTAAAATGTAGAAACAGATATGAATAAAGGAAAGATGTGTAAATATTAAACTCACCTCCTCACCACACTGCTCACATGTAACAGGAAGCTGCTGCTCGCGCCGATAACAGAGAGCGCTGGTTTAACCTGATTTAATATGTAGTGCCCCCTCAGGCCGGGAGGAGAACTACAGGCAGCATTTATAACGTTTCACATGATGATCATTCATAAATGTGTGGGTAAATACCATACATTGTAGTAAATGGAGAGGAGTCTAGCCCTCATTTCCCTGTTTCATAAATGATTTCAAGTCCTTTGTTCTGTCCCTTAGAAAAATACAATCTTGTAACCGGTCGATAAAGATTTACAATGACATTTCCAAATGGTTATTATTTTAAGTAAGCTTAATGCCTCTTAAATGCATTTTTCTTTCCCCTGGTTATTATTGGATGTATTATTTATTGTGAATGAATGCCATTGTAATGTCCTTTTTTCTTTGCACTTGTGTTGATAACTTGATGATATCCTAACCAAGCTTTTGTAAGTTCTAAATATGTTAAATACAAAAAATCCTAATGGGGAAATTTCCTGCCATATAATCTCGACGAGAAATATGCTTATGAAAAACAGTTCAGTAAGAATAGAAGAAATCAGTGTGAAATTGATAGCAAAAAAGTGTTTGCCTATTTAAATAGGAACAGTCACCTTGAAAAAAATGCCAGGTATTTTTCGAGATACCAATAAATTATTCAAGAAAGCTTATCACTATAATAACTTCTGACATCTTTATTATCAAAAGGCTACGTTTTCAAATTGTTTTGAGAATGGGCTTCCAGTGGTTTTAAGAAACTATAAGTACGCCTATTACTCGAGTACTTAAGTACAGTTTTGAGGTAGGTATTTTTGCCACTTTCCATTACTATTTAGAGGTAAATATTGTATTTTTACCCCACTACATAGGTGTAGTTACTTTGCAGATATGAATGACAAACAATAATCAACACTTTAACAAGACTGTAGTTATATCTGGATTAAATTCACATTTTTCCCAGCAGTAGATCAAGTAATTAAAACTAGCTGCAATTTACCAGCTTTGATATATGAGTACATCAATAATTATAATGAACACATTTATATAGATTATTCTTAAATGGGTCAATCTGCACAATGACTACTTTTGCTTTGGTAGTATATTTTGATGCTCATACTTATGTAATTCTACTTGAGTAACATTTTTAATGCAGGACTTTTAATTGAGATAGAATATTCCTACACTCTGGTACTTCTACTTTTACTTAAGTACAATATTTGAGTACTTCTTCCACCTCAATTCTGAAAGGCTTTTCATGTTCTTAACATTTGATCAAACTTCCAGCTGTGTTTTTGTCCTCTCCCGGCTTCCGTACAGATGTTGTGTTTTCATCAGCTGATGCTTGCCTTTTACTCCGCTGCTTTTTGTCATATGAAAGCTAATAAGCTAAACTAACAGTGACCATGGATGTGAGCCCGGTTCACACGGGGACGGTGTAGCAGTATATATGCTATACTATAACACCTGTCCACGGTGGCTTCCCTCTTCTCCTCACCAATATCTGTGTAATTTCTACATTGTCTGTGCAGTCAGCCGGTTATCTTTGCGACTTTTGCCCTCTTTATCCCGCTGAGGCTCATGCTAGTGGGTTAGCCTGCTAGCTAATTAGCTCGAAGCTTTGCATTGTGAGGCTAACTAACAATCTGGATTTAACGGACATGAGAGATGGCATCTGTTCGGGTGGCTGTCCGGGTGAGACCCATGAACAGGAGGTGAGTTAAGGACAATAATAACGTTGTTTAACATCATATGCCATGTTTCTGAAGATAAAATGGCATAATATCGTTATTTGTGTTATGCTAACTGACAGATGTAGCCGTTGGGAGAATGTAACTGGCATGAATGGACTCAGGAATTCAATTTCACTACGTTTTTAAAGGTTATTATAATAGTGAAGCTATTGTTATTTAACCTTAAGTCCTTAAGATTCAGATTCACAGTGTCACCAGGTCTTTATTCAGTGATTTAAACAAAGGTTGAGAGCATATGTACTCCTGCTTGTCCATGGGAGGCAGAGCAGGTGCAGCTGTGTGATTATTATCAGAATCAGAATAGCTTTTTGAGTCCCAGAGAGGGAAATAGTTCGAGCAAAGAGATAGTACTTGTAGATAACAAATATACTGTATTTTTAACGTAGAAAGTAATGAAGTAGCTGCAGAATGATGGGGGTGCAGATCCTCTTCTTCAAGTACTAATAGCAAACTGAATAGTATAACATCTGCCTTCAAAGCCTTCCTTAAGTAAAAGTGTATCACCAGGGAAATGTGCTTAAAGTATACAAATTCAAATGTTTTCTGTCAGTGTCGAACCATGATATATTATGTTTTTGGATTAATATTACTGCAGCATTGAAGTATATGTTGCATTTCACTGCTATATATGTTTATTGTTGTAACAATTTAAGCTTCTGAATATGCTGTTGGGTACTTTCATCTACAGCAATGCATTCATCTAAAATATCATCATATGTTTGTGTTGCTGTCCTGTCACATCGATGTGTTTCTATAAGAAGTCTCAGAAAAACAGCCCTAGTTTGCTTAAGAAGTAGGAACATTTTATCATCCCAATTACCCCCGAATTCACGGTATTTGACCCATTAAGCTACACAAATGATTGTGTATTTAAATGCATCCACATTTCAAACAATACAGAAAAAGACTGCCCAACATATCCCTGTGAGAAAACGATGTTTAATACTCTGGTCTGAGTTAACCTCCATTATAATGAGAGCTAACAGTGTTGCGTAATGTGTTCAGTTCTTTTGTCACTCTCCAAGATAACAGACAGGTTGCTTCATTAGCTGCTGCTGTCTAAACTTACAGAAGTCTAATGTTCAAACACTTTTAAACCGAAAGTGAGGACTTGAAATGTGTTTCTGCTTCAATATAAAGGACGTTGTTGAGCCTGAGGACAAACCAGGGTGGAGACATAAGTGTATACACGACTAAACAAACATGTCGCCCTGCTGATACAATTAATGTTTAGTCATGTGGATAATGTATTGATGTTAACCTAGTTTGTCTGTGAACATTAGACTGTCACAACATCTGGGACTGTGAGAAGTACATTTTAAATGGCGGTTAAGAGACAGGGAAACATCCATTAGGGCTGGATCAGAAAGAAGTGTGTATAAAATAGGGCTGCTCGATTATGGCAAAAATCATAATCTCGATTATTTGGGTCAATAATTGTAATTGCGATTATTCATTGACTTTGAAAAGATCCATTTATTGGAGAAAACAAATGTGAACAGTATGTTTTTAACAGTTGATTACCCTGAACTTTAAATATAATTCAACTGAAAAACCAAAAAAATAAATAATCATTTTATTTCGATTACGTTTTTTTCGTTATCGTTGCAAGTCATAATCGTAATCGTGATTTAGAATACGATTAATTGAGCAGCCCTAGTATAACATAATTTACAGGACATGTACTGCTGCCCTTACAGTTTGGAAAAAGGTTTTATTAGCTGTTAAGCTATTATAAGACTTATTTATGTACTTTAACTAGGGCTGCTCAATTAATCGTATTTTAATCACATTTACGATTTTGGATTGCAACGATTATGAAAACAACATAATCGAAATAAAACGATTATTTTAATTTAATTAAAACGTTTTTTTATTGGTTTTTCAGTTGAATTATACTTAAAGTTCAGGGTAATCAACTGTTAAAAACATACTGTTCACATTTTTTTTTCACTAAATGGATGTTTTCAAAGAAAATGGATAATCGTTTTTAATAATCGTGATATCAATTATTACATTACATTACATTGCATATAGCTGACGCTTTTATCCAAAGCGACTTACAATAAGTACATTCGACCAGGAAGACACAACCTTGAAGAAAACAGAATCATATAAGTACATCAGGTTTCATAGAGCCAAGTATTTCAAGTGCTACTCAACTGGCTATAGATAAGCCAGGCCTTTATTAGTATATAAGTGCTCCGTTAGCAGTTCTTGTTAGTAATTATTGACTAAAATAATCGAGATTATGATTTTTGCCATAATCGAGCAGCCCTAACTTTAACACATCAAATAAAGAAGTATAGACATAAACATAGATTTGTTTTATACTGTGTTTCTGTGAGTGACGAAGATTTTCACAATTGGCATAACTTGTGTATTTTATATGTACGATTCAAATATTATGACTCTAGTTTTTGAAGTCGCTTTCACTGTATTATTTATAACAGGAAATTAAGGAAATAAAGATGTCGCTGAAAACAAAGACACATTTGATATATAACTATATAAAATTGAACAAGTATAAACATATACATAATTTACTTACTTTACTAATATTTATCTTATAATATGCATTTCAATTGTCATCATATTAGACGTTTTTTGTATTTTTGGAGTGAGGAAGACAGGACGTTTAATATCAAAGTGTAATCAAGATCATTTAAGATGTAATGATGATGATTACAATGATATTGAAACAATGCAACAACACATTAACAACCTCGCAGAATCAGCAATATCTTACTTTGAGATACTTTTCAAAGAAACACAAAAAAACAACATACGATCAAATGTTTTCCAAAAGATGCTGTGGATGCTGACGCGATGAATTTGGAAAATAATAATAATCTCCCCTGTGTTTATATCATAAAATAAGCAATGTTTTTATTTGATATTTTGCAGCTACATAACTGACATTGTTCTTTTACAGGGAAAAGGACTTGACCGCAAAATGCATTATCAAGATGGAAGGGAACAAAACCTCCATCACCAACCTGAAGGTACTTTTTAATGTATTTATTTAATTGAATTGCCTCTGTGTCTTAAAATATGCTATACAAATACACTAACCTGAACCAACACAAGAATACGCTGTTAAAACAAGAAGTTATTTAGGCTGAAAATTAACACATTTTAGCTGAAGCTGTGTTTTTATTTAAGCATTTCTTGTTCTCCAAAGATCCCCGATGGTACCGCTGGTGAAGTGTTGAGGGATCGAATTAAAACCTTCACATACGACTTCTCCTACGACTCCATGGACTCTAAGAGCTCCCCATTCGTCTCCCAGGAAAAGGTAAATACTAATACCCACAGCTTTTTATTTTATATTTTGTATAAATATGTGCTGCTGTGTTTTTAAACCTGTAAATGTACGGCATGAAATCGAAACATAGATGGTACTTCTGACATAAAACACTTATCCCATTACTAAATATCCTATCTTACGGTATGTGGTAATAAAGCTGGAAGTAAAAGTACAGCCTATAATAACATGTATAATATCTAATACCAGAGGTGGGAAGTAGTGGAGTACAAATACTTTGTTACTGTACTTAAGTACATTTTTCTGGTATCAGTACTTTACTTCACTACTTATTTTTCTGACGACTTTTTACTTTGACTTCTTACATTTTGAACACAAATACCTGTACTTTCTACTTCTTACATTTTGAACCCAAATACCTGAACTTTCTACTTCTCACATGTTGAACACAAATATCTGTACTTTCTACTTCTTACATGTTGAACACAAATACCTGTACTTTTACCAGAATATTTTTAAACACGAGTATCTGTACTTCTACTTGAGTAAAGGATGTGTGTACTTTTGCCCTCTGTCTAATACAGCTTGACAAACCTTGTCTTTTTGGATTCTTTTTAGTAACAAAGTCGGACATGTCCCTCTACAGCTCTGCAGCATCAGTAATGCGTCTGAAACCTGTTATATTATCTCACGCCCCCGTCAGCTTGGCGACAGAAGCCTTAAAGAGCTCTAAGCAGAAATAAAAACTCACATTTTCTCCACAGGTGTTCAAAGATCTGGGCTCTGACGTGCTGAGGGCGGCGTTTGAAGGATACAACGCCTGCGTGTTCGCCTACGGTCAGACCGGCTCGGGGAAGTCCTACACCATGATGGGAAATCCTGTGAGTTGCTTTTTACAGCTTTTTCGTTCTCCTTACCGCTCAAAACAGTGGGATTACTATTTATGTACCTTTGGTTAACAGTAACTTAAAACTTAAACTTAAAATCAGCTGCTGTCTAGAGAAAATGATGAGTTAGGCAAATATGCAAAGAAACACAATATCGATATAAAGTCTTTTAAGATCTTCGTGTAATGCTTGCAAGCATGACGACTCGCTCAGAGTGCGTCCTGCTCTGTGTGTGACAGAAACTCTTATAGGGACACAGCAAAGATCATTTACATGACAACACAACAACATGTGGTCCAGGTGCTCGCCCTATGACAGTAGGCAAAACTCACAGCCTACAAAGAACAATTGGGTGTCACAGCTAACCCCCAAGAGCAGTGGTTCCCAACCTGGGGGGCGCCAAAGATCGCAGACGGGGCGCCAGGCCTCAGAGGATTTGAGGTCAAATATCATCTTTAGACTTTTTTTTTTTTTTACATATAATTGTAAGGCAATACATGATTGTCACTAAAAGCCTTGTCTCTACATTACAATAAAATATACACAATAATTGATTAATTCATTTGAATAAAAATTCAAGTTAGTATTAAAGGCATAAAAAGACAGAAATGTATAATTCTTTCTTTAATAGAAATGTTTCTTCTGCCCGTAAAGTGTCCAAACCAGGCTTGTCTGGATAAGCGCATTTTTAAAACATAGTCATCGTCCATGCCGGTTTCAGTTGGATGATTTGTCACAGTTGCTCCGATCAGATCGGTGTCCTCCATTTTGTAGATTATTTACGACTTTTGAATCCACATAAACACAACGGAAAAATTCAGCTTACTTTGAGAATGTGTTTTAAACAGTTTAATCCTTTTGTGAATTGTTTCCACTTCCGCGCCGTCCTTTCATTTCTTCATTCAGCGGGAATCCAAATGAATTAATCCTGAGTCCAATAACCATCAAAGTCGCTCCAATAGTGCTCCTTGATTACGCTTTCATCCTCCTTTAACAACATACTTCACATTCATCCAGTTTGCGACAGCAGTTGTAGCATTTTGAGACTTTTAAACTTGAATTACCGCTGTTGTTGTTGTTGTGTACACACACACACACACACGCACACACACACACACACACACACACACACACACACACACACGGGGGGGGGGGCGCAACTTCCAACAGGAGTCATTTGGGGGGGGCTCTTGGGAAAAGAGGTTGGGAGCCCCTGCCCTAGAGCACATTTCTTCCTGACCCCCTGGGCCCTGGCCTTCCTGTAGTGTCATAAAACCCTTTGTGAACACATCTGTTACTACACATACATGTACGTGCCATTCCCAAGATACAGCAGTTACATTTCATTAGCATCACACTGTATTAAGCTTTAATACCATAATTGCCATAACACTTCGCACACCTGTTTATTATAATGGCTGTAAAGAACCATGTTGTGTACAAGGAGGCGCTATACAAATACAATGCATTATTATTATTATTCAATACAGTTTTGATCAACGACTTAAATACACTATTGTTGCATGTACAGTATAGGGGCGTGTGGCACAGTGGGTTAGTGTGCTGGTGTTGGGATCAGGGGGGCACAGGTCAACATGTTTATCCTCCTCATGGTGGAAAATGTGGTTGAGGAGATTTTGCAGAAACTAAATCTCACATTTATTTGAATGGATGTTTCCAAATGTCTCTGGTTTTCAGCCTGTAGTCGTTTGGCTGTGTGTTTGATATTGCAGGATCTCACTGACGTATTTTCGTTTGTGTGTGTTGTTGTTGTTGTTGTTTTAGGGAGACGCAGGTCTGATCCCGAGGTTCTGTGAAGGTTTGTTCACTCGTATCGCTGCGACCACTCGATGGGATGAAGCTTCATTTCGTGCAGAAGTCAGGTGAGGCCAGCTTATTGCAGAGTAGGCTTTCAGCTCAAAACTATTTGCTTTGGTAATATTGGTGCGACATATAGTCAAATGAAATGAAATTATGAAACTTAAATGCAGAATAGATAGAGATCTAAAATATACAATTGGGTAAAATGCTAAATATACCAACACTATTGTTAATTAAAAAGAAAGCAGTATAGCAAATGTAACTCTCATGAAGCACAGGGGCCAAGTCTTTGAACTCATCTTTTATAAATGACATTTTCGATATTGCTGTGAAAGAACTTAATCATCACGTCCAACAGTTTCAGCTCTTGAGTTTCATCCTCAGTTTGATCGATAACCGCGTCCCCTATCTTTCCTCTTGCTCTCAAACAGAATGATTGACAGGCAGCAGGTGGCATATTCAACTAGCATCAGGAAGGAGTCATTTTCAGGATGAAACGCTTTGTCTTTGAGGCTAAAAATACACCATCACAAAAACAGAGAGAAACAACTCTAGGTAAATTGGGAAATGTCTTCCTTTTGGTTTATCTCCTCAGCTACCTGGAGATCTACAACGAGAGGGTGAGAGACCTTCTGAGGAGGAAGTCCACTCAGACCTACAACCTGAGAGTCAGGGAGCACCCCAAGGACGGCCCGTATGTAGAAGGTGAGACTTCAGAGCAAGGCTAGAAAGTGCAGTCAAATGTTCTTGTTGCTAGTTTTCAGTTAGTTATTTAGTGAGTACGAGTTAGTCTTTTTTTATTTTTTGTACAACAATGTCATTTCTACGCTTTCTGTAGTCTGGTTTCAGGTCAGTTTTATAGTCTGGGAAGTTAAAGTGAATATCTCAGGATGGTATTTTGTTCTCACAGCAGTTTAAAATGATGTTATTTTTTAGATTCAAGGCTTTTATTGTCATGTGTGCATACTTGCTACAGTGTAGTTTTGACAATGAAAATCTGAGGTCACAGGCGCCTCCAACAGAGCAACACAATAATACAGATAAAATAGTGCAAGTCCATCCATCGATTGGAATATTGATATATTGTAGAATTGTATCTTACAGTCTTTAAATTGAGTAGGAATATTCAATCTGTGTGCAAGTAGCTAGCTGCTAAACATGTCGTTGTGTTGCCTTTGGTTCATGTGTCTTCTTCTGTCTCAGATCTGTCCAAACACCTGGTGCAGAACTACAGCGACGTGGAGGAGCTGATGGAGGCCGGAAACATCAACCGCACCACCGCCAGCACGAGCATGAACGACGTCAGCAGCCGCTCGCACGCCATCTTCACCATCAACTTCACACAGGTCAGGAACTATGAACAGACTCCGGAGACTAAATCATTTCCCTACAGAGGGTTAGTTTCTCTGTGGAGCCAACTGGACACCACAGACTGACACTGAGAACAACTCGGTCATCAAACGACAGCATAGAACAGTTTGAAGAAGTCTGGAGCAGGTGGTAGAACGTAGGCGAGTAATGTAACCATCCTACAATCACATTTAGAAAAAACCCAACTTATTTTGTGGTCAGTGAAAACTAACGCAGCAGAAAATGACACATCATTCATCAACATTTCCTTAAACTGACATCTTGTTTGTATTTGACTGAAAGTATAGATAATAACTAGTCTTTGTCCAAAGGTATTAACAGTTTCAAACATTCAAAAATAATTCAAACTGATTTCAACTAAGGTTTTTAACAGTTTTTAGCCCCCCAAAAAATGTGAGATTTTAAATGACCACATTTTAGACTAATGCCCTCTCTGTCTTTTGTTCAGGCTAAGTTTGATTCAGAGATGCCCAGTGAGACGGTCAGTAAGATCCACCTGGTGGACCTGGCCGGCAGCGAGCGAGCCGACGCCACGGGAGCCACGGGCGTCCGACTGAAGGAGGGAGGAAACATCAACAAGTCCCTCGTCACCCTGGGCAACGTCATCTCCGCTCTCGGTCAGGAACAGAACATTCTCTCAAATCAGTTTTGAAACTTTCATCTGTAACACTTTATATTAAGGTACACTTATTCACCATCAATTAGTTGTTAATCAACATATTGGAGACAAACTACTAGCTTATATGTTATGAACAAGACTTCACTTTAGAATAGGGAACATATTCTGAGTTAGAAATTCCACATTCTCTGTTATTTTGACATAATTAACACTTTTAGTTTCATGTCGTGTTACATAAGAATATACCATATGTGTTTAATGTTATTATGAGAGAATGGCTATTCTTGTGGTACTGCTACTGCATATTGAGCATTAAGACCAAACTCATGTACAACAACGTCCTTACTTACAATAAATAAGCACTAATTAGAGGGTTATTGAGGAAAACTCTTAACTAATTGCCTTTTACTGGGAGAATATGGTCATGTAGAATAAGGCATTAATACGTGTTTTATAATGACTAATAAAGAGCCAATATACTGCTAATATGCATGTAAATCAACAACTAGTTGATGGTGAATATATTTACCTTAAAGGTCCCATGTCATGGCCATTTCTACTGATCATAATTCCATTGTTGAGGTCTGCTAGAATAGATTTACATTGTGCAATTTTCCAAACTCACATTGGTTTCTCACAGCATCTCTGTAAAGTATGTGTATTCACTCTCTGTCCTACACGGCTTGTTGGAGCTCCTTCTGATTGGTCAGCTCGCCCACTCTGTCCTGATGAGTCCACCACCGTTACAGCTGAACATCAGTGTTCATGTGTTACAATGGCGTTTGTTAGCAACCAGGAAATAATACCAGTAAGGACAAACAGATGAGAATGCTGCGTGGGGTCTGGGTGCCGTGTTGGCGGGACGTTGCGGGGCTCGCTGCTCCGCCCTGTGAGGCTCGAGGAGCGGACAGTGTGAGCTGGGTTAGTGGTGTCGTTTCCTGGTTGCTGCGAGGGGTCTGCGAGACACCTCGGAGCTCAGCCTGAGCACACACACACACTCGTAGCCTGGCTGTGTGTTTGTGTGTGTGCTCAGGCTGAGTTTCGCTGCGTTTAGCTGAGAAATCCGCAGAGCTGCGGCTGAGAAAGATGAGGCTGACTGAGTGTGTGTGTGTGTGAGGAAGTCTTCCTCACACACACGCCGTTATGTCAGTTAGCCCCTACGACTCAGGAAGAAAAAAATGGACAAATAAAAATGTCCAACGAGGCGTTCTGGGGCAGCACAGACGGGTCTTTTCTGTGTTAGAGTTTTACTCGCTACAGGGTGTACTTTGAGGGTTTGTGTCTCTGCAGACCGTTTGCATGCAGAAAAACCTTCATAACACAAGGGGACGGGTAATAACCGGAAAATCACGACATGGACCTTTGATATATAGAATTACCCTTTCATCCGTCTGTTTTTATTTTGTGATGTTTGCCGAGTTGCTGACTGATTAAAGGATCCGTTTGTGTTGCAGCGGACATGTCTCAGGACGGAGGGAACACCAACCTGAAGAAGAAGGCGGTGTTTGTTCCCTACAGAGACTCGGTGCTCACCTGGCTGCTCAAAGACAGCCTGGGCGGAAACTCCAAAACCATCATGATCGCCAGTGAGACACAATCCTTTAATAACACACTGTGGCGGCTCCATTCCCAGTTCAGTGCGAGTCGCCGAGAGGCTAAGCCTGGCTTTAGACTGCGACGCGTTTCAATGAGAAAGTACATACTGAAGTAACATAGGTTGAAGATATATATATTTTCACATCCCCCCCTTCCCCCCCCCACTCCCATTGGTCCCCGGGCGCTGTATAGCTGCCCACTGCTCCTAGTGTTAGACTCCTGGCACTGGGATGGGTTAAATGCAGAGAACACATGTCACTGTGCTCTGCATGTGTGGCCATTACAGAGGGTTTCATCCTAATTCTATTCTACAACACAAAGCAGAACAGCTCAGACATGACACGTACGGTACGTAGAGAAGAATAGGAAATAAAAAAACACTGCATAATGTAGGGGTCCCCAACCTCTACTATAGAGAATAGTAGAGGTTGAGGCAACAACAAAATTAAGTTAGATAGTAATAATGATCAAAAATAAATAGACGAATCCAGATGACAGGGTTACAGGAAAACACAAAAACAGTCAAATCCATAGTGACCAATATAGTCCAAGTAAGGGAGCCAAACTCTCTCGAAAGCGTCCAAGGTAGAAGATATCTAATAAACAAAATCAAAACACACACGAGCTCACCCTCTGTCACCCGCACCCGACATGAATCAGGTGACCTCTATACACAAAGCACACCTATGTGACGATTGCCGTAAGTGCTCAACAAATACAAATAAAAGTGACGTAAACAAATAATAATAATACAAATAATAAACTCAGGCTCAGTAGCATTTTGGCTCCTACACACACAAATGATCTGATGTCACTTTAAATGTCTTGTTGCAGACGTTTCCCCCGCCGATGTGAACTACGGAGAGACGCTGAGCACGCTGCGCTACGCTAACCGAGCCAAGAACATCATCAACAAACCCACCATCAACGAGGACTGCAACGTGCGGCTGATCAGGGAACTGCGAAATGAGATCGCCCGCCTGAAGGCTCTGCTGGTTCAGGGCAACCAGGTAAACAAACACTGCCAGATGCACACACCCTGGATCTGTTTCTGACTGCAGGGAGGTTTGTGTTTGTTCTGCGCGCGCGTGCGCAGAAGGTCCAGTTGTGATAGACACAGTTCGCCACTGAGTTATGACAATGAAAATCTGAGGTCACCGGCTCCTCCAACAGAGCAACACAATAAAACAGATACAATAGTACAAGTAAATAAAATTGAATATGATAGAAACAGAATATGGTAGAAGCTGTGCAGATGAAGCAGGACAGCTGGTCCACAGAAGAAAATCAATGGCTTGTCAATTTATTGTAGCATTTTGTATTCTGAAAATGCCATATACAGCTTCTCAAGTGTATATATATTCCTTTTCTCCGTTTCATCTCACATTAAACTGATTATTTTTGGCCTGTGGAAAAAAACAAGACTTTTTTAAGGACTTTTGACTCTGAGAAAATAGGATGGACATGTTTTGAAATGTTCTAACGTTTTCTTTACCCAATTATTATTCAAACAAATAATCGGCACAGATGAATCGATAATGGAAATAAGGATCCTTCGCAGCCATAGTAGAGGGAAAGTGGCGATTCATTAAAAACAGCTCGTTATTTCTCAGAATGTTTGGTTTTATTTTGAATCTGCTCTGAACTTTTTCATAATGTTATGCTTTGTGTGAAATATGCGACTAGTTTGAACAGTTATGATCATTGTATGTCGTGTTTTGAACTGTGTGTGTCTGTGCGTCAGATTGCTCTCCTGGACTCGCCCACTGCTCTCAGCATGGAGGAGAAACTGCACCAGAATGAAGCCCGAGTGAGTCTTATCTTTCTCATCAATGTGCACAAAGTGTGGCGACTCCTGTACTGTTTGTGTTGATCTTTGCTCTTCTGAGGAGTTTAACACCTGTTACCGAGTGGTTTCTGTTCAGTCGTCATGGTTTCTTTGTGTGTGCAGGTGTTGGAGCTGACGAAAGAGTGGACCAACAAGTGGAACGAGACGCAGAACATTCTCAAGGTGACTTTGTTCATCACTCGTGTTTCTCATGCTCGCTGCGTGGACTGTCGCGTTGCAATATGTTTAAATGACCTCTGCTGATGTTTGCTTGAAGAAAAGAAAACCTGGTTGTACTTTGCACTTCGTATTATTTGTATATTCAATTCCAATTTTTATTTTGCTCTTGAATTGTCACCTAAAAGGACTTTTCCTTCACCAAAAACCTCTCTTTTGTGCAAAACTTAGATTGTTTTGTGAAATTATATCTGAGGTTTTACTTTGAGTTCAAGTCTCAAACTCAAATGCCTTTCATCAACGCACATTATTTGCAAAATAGGAATATTATTTTTGCACATTTTACATTATTTTGTCAATATTTTGCACATTATATCCTTGTTATATTATTGTTAATTTAATATGTAATTCATTGTTTATTTTTATTTCAATTTGACATGGATGATTCTCTTGGAGTACCGTACTTTTCGGACTATAAAGCGCACCTGCATATAAGCCGCAGCAGCTACATTGTCCGTCTGTCTCGCTCTCGTTCTGTCTCTCGGTTCCACTTTTACTTTGGCGCGCTACCTGTCTCACTCTTTTCCGGCCTCCAGCTTTTCCTGCTGGAGCCCGCCGCTTAAAGGTGGCGGGCGCGGACCGGTCCTAGAGCCCATAGAGTTAAAGGTGGTTAATTGTACCTGTAAAATCCATAGATTTAGGAGGTTCCCTAGTGGCCGGTAGCTGAACACAAAAAATGGGGAAAAAGTCGCGGCTTATAGTCCGAAAAGTACAGTACATGTTTCTGTTTCCATGATTCAGAACTCCTTGTATGTGCAAAGCTACTTGACGCTAACCTGTGTGTGTGCGGTGTGTCCAGGAGGAGACTCTGGCTCTGAGGAAGGAGGGCATCGGCGTGGTGCTGGACTCGGAGCTGCCTCACCTCATCGGCATCGACGACGACCTCCTCAGTACCGGCATCATCCTGTACCATCTGAAGGTCAGAAGTCGCTTCTCCTGGAGCACAGAGGCCCACATGATCTATTTATGATATGTAACTAAGTGTTGTCTACCTGGTGCACACTACTCTTATATCTGGTTTGAGGAAAGTCTTCATCAAGGTTTTAAAAGAAAAAAACTGAACGAATGTTAACGACAAACACATCCTGAAACATTTTAACTTTAATTTTCAGTCAAAGTCAACTTTATTGTGAATCTTCCAGGTTGTGTGCACAGACGGCGAGATCGTAATACCGTCTCCCACAATCCGGAATACAAAAACAAATATATATAAAATATGTGTGCAAATATGTCTATCCCATATATACACAATCAACAGACACATTTTTACATATGCACACATTAAGACATACATAAAAACACAACAATCAATATATACAAAATAACAGTCACTTCAATACTTTGAGAATGTGCTTTAGTACAAGATTGTCCAGAGCAGCGTATTTCATCTCGTAATCTGAAATGTCACATCAGAGTCTCCATAATGACTTTAGCTTTGCAGATGGAGTGTCTTTGAGTGTGTGCCTTAGTGTCTTTCAATGCCGACTGGCTTTTAAACTTCTCTGTGTTTGTCCTTCTGCTTCCTCAGGAGGGACGGACCTATGTGGGCAGAGAGGACGCGTCCACGGAGCAGGACATCAGTGAGTTGGTCACATGAGCCTGTTCTCTTTTAACAAGCTGTAAGAGAACATGTACAGATTAACAAACAAGGTATCTCTGTATTTAATTTCACTGGAGACGTGTGCTGTATGTGCGCCACGGAAACAAAGGAAATCAGGGCAAAGAGACGTGTAAATACATTCCCACTCCAACTATGGTCACATGTTTGGACATTAGATAAACGACATTTAATATACTAGTTGTCATTATATATAGATTCAAACAATGTGCTTCCTTTCATGCCAGAAGTAGTTTGATATCTGACGGAGAAACTCATGTAATAAAACATGACAGTTAAAAAACGCTTCTATCTATCTATCTATCTATCTATCTATCTATCTATCCATCCATCCATCCATCCATCTATCTATCTATCTATCTATCCATCTATCTACCTATCCATCTATCTATCTATCTATCTATCCATCTATCTATCTATCTATCTATCTATCTATCTATCTACCTATCCATCTATCTATCTATCTATCTATCTATCTATCCATCCATCCATCCATCCATCTATCTATCTATCTATCTATCTACCTATCCATCTATCTATCTATCTATCTACCTATCCATCTATCTATCTATCTATCTATCTATCTATCCATCCATCCATCCATCCATCTATCTATCTATCTATCTATCTATCTATCTATCTATCTATCTATCTATCGACATATTTTCCCCAAGAAGACTGAACCTAATCCTCTGTATTAACTCTTTCTTTGTCTTTTAAGAACTGTCTTATTTGATATTGCTCATAGTATTTCTTTAACTGATGCTGTAACTGTGCAGAGGTTGAGTCTGGCACAGGAAGTGGCATTCATGTCTTATTTCCTCCGCCTGCAGTCCTGCACGGTCTGGACCTGGAGAGTGAGCACTGCCGGTTTGAGAACCAGAACGGGAAAGTGACTCTGGTGCCGCTCGGGAGAGCTCAGTGTTCGGTTAACGGAGTTCAGGTGACGGAGCGGTCGCAGCTCAACCAAGGTGAGGAAGAAGTCTGCAGAGAAACCCTCATCAACTGTCTCAAAGGTCCCCTCTTCTTCATGTCTCTTCTACATCAACATGTGTCCCCTCTTCTTCATGTCTCTTCTACATCAACATGTGTCCCCTCTTCTTCATGTCTCTTCTACATCAACATGTGTCCCCTCTTCTCATTTCTCTTCTACATCAACATGTGTCCCCTCTTCTTCATGTCTCTTCTACATCAACATGTGTCCCCTCTTCTTCATGTCTCTTCTACATCAACATGTGTCCCCTCTTCTTCATGTCTCTTCTACATCAACATGTGTCCCCTCTTCTTCATGTCTCTTCTACATCAACATGTGTCCCCTCTTCCTCATGTCTCTTCTACATCAACATGTGTCCCCTCTTCTCCATGTCTCTTCTACATCAACATGTGTCCCCTCTTCTTCATGTCTCTTCTACATCAACATGTGTCCCCTCTTCTACATCAACATGTGTCCCCTCTTCCTCATGTCTCTTCTACATCAACATGTGTCCCCTCTTCTCCATGTCTCTTCTACATCAACATGTGTCCCCTCTTCTTCATGTCTCTTCTACATCAACATGTGTCCCCTCTTCTTCATGTTCTCTTCTACATCAACATGTGTCCCCTCTTCTTCATGTCTCTTCTACATCAACATGTGTCCCCTCTTCTTCATGTCTCTTCTACATCAACATGTGTCCCCTCTTCTTCAGTGTCTCTTCTACATCAACATGTGTCCCCTCTTCTTCATGTCTCTTCTACATCAACATGTGTCCCCTCTTCTTCATGTCTCTTCTACATCAACATGTGTCCCCTCTTCTCCATGTCTCTTCTACATCAACATGTGTCCCCTCTTCTACATCAACATGTGTCCCCTCTTCCTCATGTCTCTTCTACATCAACATGTGTCCCCTCTTCTCCATGTCTCTTCTACATCAACATGTGTCCCCTCTTCTTCATCGTCTCTTCTTCATCACATGTGTCCCTCTTCTACATCAACCAGTGTCCCCCTCTTCCTCATGTCTCTTCTACATCAACATGTGTCCCCTCTTCTCCATGTCTCTTCTACATCAACATGTGTCCCCTCTTCTTCATGTCTCTTCTACATCAACATGTGTCCCCTCTTCTACATCAACATGTGTCCCCTCTTCTCCATGTCTCTTCTACATCAACATGTGTCCCCTCTTCTTCATGTCTCTTCTTCATCAACATGTGTCCCCTCTTCTACATCAACATGTGTCCCCTCTTCCTCATGTCTCTTCTACATCAACATGTGTCCCCTCTTCTCCCATGTCTCTTCTACATCAACATGTGTCCCCTCTTCTTCATGTCTCTTCTACATCAACATGTGTCCCCTCTTCTCATGTCTCTCTACATCAACATGTGTCCCCTCTTCTTCATGTCTCTTCTACATCAACATGTGTCCCCTCTTCTTCATGTCTCTTCTACATCAACATGTGTCCCCTCTTCTTCATGTCTCTTCTACATCAACATGTGTCCCCCTCTTCTTCATGTCTCTTCTACATCAACATGTGTCCCCTCTTCTCCATGTCTCTTCTACATCAACATGTGTCCCCTCTTCTTCATGTCTCTTCTACATCAACATGTGTCCCCTCTTCTACATCACGTCTCTTCATGTCTCTTCTACATCAACATGTGTCCCTCTTCTTCATGTCTCTTCTACATCAACATGTGTCCCCTCTTCTCATGTCCTTCTACATCACATGTGTCCCCTCTTCTTCATGTCTCTTCTACATCAACATGTGTCCCCTCTTCTTCATGTCTCTTCTACATCAACATGTGTCCCCTCTTCTTCATGTCTCTTCTACATCAACATGTGTCCCCCTCTTCTCCATGTCTCTTCTACATCAACATGTGTCCCCTCTTCTTCATGTCTCTTCTACATCAAACATGTGTCCCTCTTCTTCATGTCTCTTCTACATCAACATGTGTCCCCTCTTCTTCATGTCTCTTCTACATCAACATGTGTCCCCTCTTCTTCATGTCTCTTCTACATCAACATGTGTCCCCTCTTCTTCATGTCTCTTCTACATCAACATGTGTCCCCTCTTCTTCATGTCTCTTCTACATCAACATGTGTCCCCTCTTCTTCGTGTCTCTTCTACATCAACATGTGTCCCCTCTTCTTCATGTCTCTTCTACATCAACATGTGTCCCCTCTTCTCCATGTCTCTTCTACATCAACATGTGTCCCCTCTTCTTCATGTCTCTTCTACATCAACATGTGTCCCCTCTTCTTCATGTCTCTTCTACATCAACATGTGTCCCCTCTTCTTCATGTCTCTTCTACATCAACATGTGTCCCCTCTTCTTCATGTCTCTTCTACATCAACATGTGTCCCCTCTTCTTCATGTCTCTTCTACATCAACATGTGTCCCCTCTTCTTCATTCTCTTCTCCAACATGTGTCCCCTCTTCTTCATGTCTCTTCTACATCAACATGTGTCCCCTCTTCTCTCATGTCTCTTCTACATCAACATGTGTCCCCTCTTCTTCATGTCTCTTCTACATCAACATGTGTCCCCTCTTCTTCATGTCTCTTCTACATCAACATGTGTCCCCTCTTCTTCATGTCTCTTCTACATCAACATGTGTCCCCTCTTCTCATGTCTCTTCTACATCAACATGTGTCCCCTCTTCTTTATGTCTCTTCTACATCAACATGTGTCCCCTCTTCTTCATGTCTCTTCTACATCAACATGTGTCCCCTCTTCTTCATGTCTCTTCTACATCAACATGTGTCCCCTCTTCTTCATGTCCTCTTCTACATCAACATGTGTCCCCTCTTCTTCATGTCTCTTCTACATCAACATGTGTCCCCTCTCTTCTTCATGTCTCTTCTACATCAACATGTGTCCCCTCTTCTTCATGTCTCTTCTACATCAGCATGTGTCCCCCTCTTCTCTTCATGTCTCTTCTACATCAACATGTGTCCCCTCTTCTTCATGTCTCTTCTACATCAACATGTGTCCCTCTTCTTCATGTCTCTTCTACATCAACATGTGTCCCCTCTTCTCATGTCTCTTCTACAATCAACATGTGTCCCCTCTTCTTCATGTCTCTTCTACATCAACATGTGTCCCCTCTTCTTCATGTCTCTTCTACATCAACATGTGTCCCCTCTTCTTCATGTCTCGTCTACATCAACATGTGTCCCCTCTTCTTCATGTCTCTTCTACATCAACATGTGTCCCCTCTTCTCCATGTCTCTTCTACATCAACATGTGTCCCCTCTTCTTCATGTCCTCTTCTTACATCAACATGTGTCCCCTCTTCTTCATGTCTCTTCTACATCAACATGTGTCCCCTCTTCTTCATGTCTCTTCTACATCAACATGTGTCCCCTCTTCTTCATGTCTCTTCTACATCAACATGTGTCCCCTCTTCTTCATGTCTCTTCTACATCAACATGTGTCCCCTCTTCTTCATGTCTCTTCTACATCAACATGTGTCCCCTCTTCTTCATGTCTCTTCTACATCAACATGTGTCCCCTCTTCTTCATGTCTCTTCTACATCAACATGTGTCCCCTCTTCTTCATGTCTCTTCTACATCAACATGTGTCCCCTCTTCTTCATGTCTCTTCTACATCAACATGTGTCCCCTCTTCTTCATGTCTCTTCTACATCAACATGTGTCCCCTCTTCTTCATGTCTCTTCTACATCAACATGTGTCCCCTCTTCTTCATGTCTCTTCTACATCAACATGTGTCCCCTCTTCTTCATGTCTCTTCTACATCAACATGTGTCCCCTCTTCTTCATGTCTCTTCTACATCAACATGTGTCCCCTCTTCTTCATGTCTCTTCTACATCAACATGTGTCCCCTCTTCTTCATGTCTCTTCTACATCAACATGTGTCCCCTCTTCTTCATGTCTCTTCTACATCAACATGTGTCCCCTCTTCTTCATGTCTCTTCTACATCAACATGTGTCCCCTCTTCTTCATGTCTCTTCTACATCAACATGTGTCCCCTCTTCTCATGTCTCTTCTACATCACATGTGTCCCCTCTTCTTCATGTCTCTTCTACATCAACATGTGTCCCCTCTTCTTCATGTCTCTTCTACATCAACATGTGTCCCCTCTTCTTCATGTCTCTTCTACATCAACATGTGTCCCCTCTTCTTCATGTCTCTTCTACATCAACATGTGTCCCTCTCTCATGTCTCTTCTACATCAACATGTGTCCCCTCTTCTTCATGTCTCTTCTACATCAACATGTGTCCCCTCTTCTCATGTCTCTTCTACATCAACATGTGTCCCCTCTTCTTCATGTCTCTTCTACATCAACATGTGTCCCCTCTTCTTCATGTCTCTTCTACATCAACATGTGTCCCCTCTTCTTCATGTCTCTTCTACATCAACATGTGTCCCCTCTTCTTCATGTCTCTTCTACATCAACATGTGTCCCCTCTTCTTCATGTCTCTTCTACATCAACATGTGTCCCCTCTTCTTCATGTCTCTTCTACATCAACATGTGTCCCCTCTTCTTCATGTCTCTTCTACATCAACATGTGTCCCCTCTTCTCATGTCTCTTCTACATCAACATGTGTCCCCTCTTCTCATGTCTCTTCTACATCAACATGTGTCCCCTCTTCTCCATGTCTCTTCTACATCAACATGTGTCCCCTCTTCTTCATGTCTCTTCTACATCAACATGTGTCCCCTCTTCTTCATGTCTCTTCTACATCAACATGTGTCCCCTCTTCTTCATGTCTCTTCTACATCAACATGTGTCCCCTCTTCTTCATGTCTCTTCTACATCAACATGTGTCCCCTCTTCTTCATGTCTCTTCTACATCAACATGTGTCCCCTCTTCTACATCAACATGTGTCCCCTCTTCCTCATGTCTCTTCTCATCAACATGTGTCCCCTCTTCTCCATGTCTCTTCTACATCAACATGTGTCCCCTCTTCTTCATGTCTCTTCTACATCAACATGTTCCCCTCTTCTACATCAACATGTGTCCCCTCTTCTCATGTCTCTTCTACATCAACATGTGTCCCCTCTTCTTCATGTCTCTTCTTCAACATGTGTCCCCTCTTTTCTACATCAACATGTGTCCCCTCTTCTCTTCCTGTCTCTTCTACATCAACATGTGTCCCCTCTTCTCCATGTCTCTTCTCTACATCAACATGTGTCCCCTCTTCTTCATGTCTCTTCTACATCAACATGTGTCCCCTCTTCTACATCAACATGTGTCCCTCTTCTCCATGTCTCTTCTACATCAACATGTGTCCCCTCTTCTCCATGTCTCTTCTACACATCAACATGTGTCCCCTCTTCTTCAGGTCTCTTCTACATCAACATGTGTCCCCTCTTCTCCATGTCTCTTCTACATCAACATGTGTCCCCTCTTCTTCATGTCTCTTCTACATCAACATGTGTCCCCTCTTCTTCATGTCTCTTCTACATCAACATGTGTCCCCTCTTCTACATCAACATGTGTCCCCTCTTCTTCATGTCTCTTCTACATCAACATGTGTCCCCTCTTCTTCATGTCTCTTCTACATCAACATGTGTCCCTCTTCTTCATGTCTCTTCTACATCAACATGTGTCCCCTCTTCTCCATGTCTCTTCTACATCAACATGTGTCCCCTCTTCTTCATGTCTCTTCTACATCAACATGTGTCCCCTCTTCTTCATGTCTCTTCTACATCAACATGTGTCCCCTCTTCTTCATGTCTCTTCTACATCAACATGTGTCCCCTCTTCTCATGTCTCTTCTACATCAACATGTGTCCCCTCTTCTTCATGTCTCTTCTACATCAACATGTGTCCCCTCTTCTTCGTGTCTCTTCTACATCAACATGTGTCCCTCTTCTTCATGTCTCTTCTACATCAACATGTGTCCCCTCTTCTTCATGTCTCTTCTACATCAACATGTGTCCCCTCTTCTTCATGTCTCTTCTACATCAACATGTGTCCCCTCTTCTTCATGTCTCTTCTACATCAACATGTGTCCCTCTTCTTCATGTCTCTTCTACATCAACATGTGTCCCCTCTTCTTCATGTCTCTTCTACATCAACATGTGTCCCCTCTTCTCCATGTCTCTTCTACATCAACATGTGTCCCCTCTTCTTCATGTCTCTTCTACATCAACATGTGTCCCCTCTTCTCATGTCTCTTCTACATCAACATGTGTCCCCTCTTCTTCATGTCTCTTCTACATCAACATGTGTCCCCTCTTCTCATGTCTCTCTACATCAACATGTGTCCCCTCTTCTCATGTCTCTTCTACATCAACATGTGTCCCCTCTTCTTCATGTCTCTTCTACATCAACATGTGTCCCCTCTTCTTCATGTCTCTTCTACATCAACATGTGTCCCCTCTTCTTCATGTCTCTTCTACATCAACATGTGTCCCCTCTTCTTCATGTCTCTTCTACATCAACATGTGTCCCCTCTTCTTCATGTCTCTTCTACATCAACATGTGTCCCCTCTTCTTCCATGTCTCTTCTACATCAACATGTGTCCCCTCTTCTTCATGTCTCTTCTACATCAACATGTGTCCCCTCTTCTCCATGTCTCTTCTACATCAACATGTGTCCCCTCTTCTTCATGTCTCTTCTACATCAACATGTGTCCCCTCTTCTTCATGTCTCTTCTACATCAACATGTGTCCCCTCTTCTTCATGTCTCTTCTACATCAACATGTGTCCCCTCTTCTTCATGTCTCTTCTACATCAACATGTGTCCCCTCTTCTTCATGTCTCTTCTACATCAACATGTGTCCCTCTTCATTCTACATCAACATGTGTCCCCTCTTCTTCATGTCTCTTCTACATCAACATGTGTCCCCTCTTCTTCATGTCTCTTCTACATCAACATGTGTCCCCTCTTCTTCAGTGTCTCTTCTACATCAACATGTGTCCCCTCTTCTTCATGTCTCTTCTACATCAACATGTGGTCCCCTCTTCTTCATGTCTCTCTACATCAACATGTGTCCCCTCTTCTTCATGTCTCTTCTACATCAACATGTGTCCCCTCTTCTTCATGTCTCTTCTACATCAACATGTGTCCCCTCTTCTTCATGTCTCTTCTACATCAACATGTGGTCCCCCTTCTTCATGTCTCTCTACATCAACATGTGTCCCCTCTTCTTCCATGTCTCTTCTACATCAACATGTGTCCCCCTCTTCTTCATGTCTCTTCTACATCACATGTGTCCCCTCTTCTTCATGTCTCTTCTACATCAACATGTGTCCTCTCCATGTCTCTTCTACATCAACATGTGTCCCCTCTTCTTCATGTCTCTTCTACATCAACATGTGTCCTCTCCATGTCTCTTCTACATCAACATGTGTCCCCTCTTCTTCATGTCCTTCTACATCAACATGTGTCCCTCTTCTCCCTGGCCTCTTCTTTCTAATCAACAGTGCCTGGTCCCACTCTTCTTCATGTCCTCTTTTCCAATCAACATGTGTCCCCTCTCCTACATCACATGGGCCATCTCTCCATGTCTCTTCTACATCACATGTGTCCCCTTCTTCATGTCCTCTTCTACATCAACTTGTCCCCTCTTCTTCTGTCTCTTCTACATCAACACGTGTCCCCTCTTCTTCATGTCTCTTCTTTCATCAACAAATGTGCCCCTCTTCTCCATGTCTCTTCTACAATCAACATGTGTCCCCTCTTCTCCATGTCTCTTCTAGACATCAACATGTGTCCCCTCCTTCTCCAGTTCGCTTCTACAACAACATGTGTCCCCTCTGGGCTTCACATGTCTCGTCTACATCAACATGTTGTCCCCTCTTCTTCATGTCTCTTCTACATCAACATGTGTCCCCTCTTCTTCCATGTCTCTTCTACATCAACATGTGTCCCTCTTCTTCATGTCTCTTCTACATCAACATGTGTCCCCTCTTCTCATGTCTCTTCTACATCAACATGTGTCCCCTCTTCTCATGTCTCTTCTACATCAACATGTGTCCCCTCTTCTTCCATGTCTCTTCTACATCAACATGTGTCCCCTCTTCTTCATGTCTCTTCTACATCAACATGTGTCCCCTCTTCATGTCTCTTCTACATCAACATGTGTCCCCTCTTCTCATGTCTCTTCTACATCAACATGTGTCCCCTCTTCTTCATGTCTCTTCTACATCAACATGTGTCCCCTCTTCTTCATGTCTCTTCTACATCAACATGTGTCCCCTCTTCTTCATGTCTCTTCTACATCAACATGTGTCCCCTCTTCTCCATGTCTCTTCTACATCAACATGTGTCCCCTCTTCTTCATGTCTCTTCTACATCAACATGTGTCATCTCTTCTTCATGTCTCTTCTACATCAACATGTGTCCCCTCTTCTTCGTGTCTCTTCTACATCAACATGTGTCCCCTCTTCTTCATGTCTCTTCTACATCAACATGTGTCCCCTCTTCTTCATGTCTCTTCTACATCAACATGTGTCCCCTCTTCTTCATGTCTCTTCTACATCAACATGTGTCCCCTCTTCTTCGTGTCTCTTCTACATCAACATGTGTCCCCTCTTCTTCATGTCTCTTCTACATCAACATGTGTCCCCTCTTCTTCATGTCTCTTCTACATCAACATGTGTCCCCTCTTCTTCGTGTCTCTTCTACATCAACATGTGTCCCTCTTCTTCATGTCTCTTCTACATCACCATGTGTCCCTCTTCTACATCAACATGTGTCCCCTCTTCTCATGTCTCTTCTACATCAACATGTGTCCCCTCTTCTTCATGTCTCTTCTACATCAACATGTGTCCCTCTTCTTCATGTCTCTTCTTCATCAACATGTGTCCCCTCTTCTACATCAACATGTGTCCCCTCTTCCTCATGTCTCTTCTACATCAACATGTGTCCCCTCTTCTCCATGTCTCTTCTACATCAACATGTGTCCCCTCTTCTTCATGTCTCTTCTACATCAACATGTGTCCCCTCTTCTTCATGTTTCTTCTACATCAACATGTGTCCCCTCTTCTTCATGTCTCTTCTACATCAACATGTGTCCCCTCTTCTTCATGTCTCTTCTACATCAACATGTGTCCCCTCTTCTTCATGTCTCTTCTACATCAACATGTGTCCCCTCTTCTTCATGTCTCTTCTACATCAACATGTGTCCCCTCTTCCTCATGTCTCTTCTACATCAACATGTGTCCCCTCTTCTCCATGTCTCTTCTACATCAACATGTGTCCCCTCTTCTTCATGTCTCTTCTTCATCAACATGTGTCCCCTCTTCTACATCAACATGTGTCCCCTCTTCTTCATGTCTCTTCTACATCAACATGTGTCCCCTCTTCTTCATGTCTCTTCTACATCAACATGTGTCCCCTCTTCTTCATGTCTCCTCTACACCAACATGTGTCCCCTCTTCTTCATGTCTCTTCTATATCAACATGTGTCCCCTCTTCTTCATGTCTCTTCTACATCAACATGTGTCCCCTCTTCTTCATGTCTCTTCTACATCAACATGTGTCCCCTCTTCTTCATGTCTCTTCTACATCAACATGTGTCCCCTCTTCTCCATGTCTCTTCTACATCAGCATGTGTCCCCTCTTCTTCATGTCTCTTCTACATCAACATGTGTCCCCTCTTCTTCATGTCGCTTCTACATCAACATGTGTCCCCTCTTCTTCATGTCTCTTCTACATCAACATGTGTCCCCTCTTCTTCATATCGCTTCTACATCAACATGTGTCCCCTCTTCTTCATGTCGCTTCTACATCAACATGTGTCCCCTCTTCTTCATGTCTCTTCTACATCAACATGTGTCCCCTCTTCTTCATGTCTCTTCTACATCAACATGTGTCCCCTCTTCTTCATGTCTCTTCTACATCAACATGTGTCCCCTCTTCTTCATGTCTCTTCTACATCAACATGTGTCCCCTCTTCTTCATGTCTCTTCTACATCAACATGTGTCCCCTCTTCTTCATGTCTCTTCTACATCAACATGTGTCCCCTCTTCTTCATGTCTCTTCTACATCACCATGTGTCCCCTCTTCTTCATGTCTCTTCTACATCAACCATGTGTCCCCTCTTCTTCATGTCTCTTCTACATCACCATGTGTCCCCTCTTCTTCATGTCTCTTCTACATCACCATGTGTCCCCTCTTCTTCATGTCTCTTCTACATCAACATGTGTCCCCTCTTCTTCATGTCTCTTCTACATCACCATGTGTCCCCTCTTCTTCATGTCTCTTCTACATCAACATGTGTCCCCTCTTCTTCATGTCTCTTCTACATCACCATGTGTCCCCTCTTCTTCATGTCTCTTCTACATCACCATGTGTCCCCTCTTCTTCATGTCTCTTCTACATCACCATGTGTCCCCTCTTCTTCATGTCTCTTCTACATCAACATGTGTCCCCTCTTCTTCATGTCTCTTCTACATCAACATGTGTCCCCTCTGTGGAAAGAGACTCTGAAAGTTCCAGGAACAAAGATTCTCTCTCTTTTTGATCCATTTCTATAAAAACCTGTCTGAAAATGAGATGATCAGATTTTAGCCACTTTATGATGTCATAACGACGTGTTGTCTTGTGTAACCATTAGCCAATCAGCAACCAAGGTAACCCCCCCCCCCCCTTATCTCCTGAATCTCCTCCTAGAGCACCATTGAGTTCTTTGTAACCAAATGTCTCTCAGAGGGGCGTGGGGAGGGGCTCCTTGTTTTCATCTAAAGTAACAGACAGAGAATCAGCACTTTGGAAACAGAGGGGATTATGGGTAATGCTGCAATGATCTGTTGGTGTTTCAGCCAATCAGAGACATGTTTGTATATATCTGAGACCTGTAATATATTGATGAGAAACAGTAGAATAGGGGACCTTTAAAGTCACTCAAAATACACTCGGAACATGTTGAATCTCCAGAAGTATGAAAGGCCTTTCTGTTGTCGTCCAGGTGCGGTGATTCTGCTCGGCAGGACCAACATGTTTCGGTTCAACCATCCCAAAGAGGCGGCCAAGCTGAGGGAGAAACGAAAGGTGACATTTGATCGTCTGAGCGAGTTCCCTTCAGAGAACACGAATATTTAACTGAATCTGCTCAGAGCATTTTGTGAAGCTGCTTTTGGCCATTACGCTCCAAACTGCTGATATAACCTTCCACAGGAGCAGAATATATTTATATAGTTTTAAATAAAGTAGAAATCCATCTTTTAAGTAGTGTCTACACAGAGATTTGTATTATGTGTATTTTTAGCTTTGTTTTTTTTCCGCAGTTTTTTTGTTTCTTCTTTATCGTTGGTCATTATGACTTGTTTTATTCTTTTTTTATTAACTTTTCACGTCTTCATTTCTTCTTGTAAAGTTCATTTGTTCTGCTGAAAGGTGATGTACATTATGTTCCCCCTCAGAGTGGCGTCCTCTCTACGTTCAGCCTCTCCATGACAGACCTGTCCACGTCCTGCGAGAACCTGTCCACCGTGATGCTCTACAACCCGGGGTGAGTGTCTGAACACACGGATAGCATCAGCTGCTGCATGCAATGATCCGCTGCAGTGCACCCCCCCTCTGCATCTATCACTATTGTTTTTATCAGAGCGGATATGAGATCGTGCTTTTATGTTAAAAAAACATAGGTGACATTTAATACAACACCACAGAGTCAAAGGTTTCACTGCTAGTTCAAAATGAATGGAGTTTAAAATGATGAGGAGTAAACGGACACTTTTTCTAGAGTTGTGTTTTGAAATGATTTGTTCCAACCCACCCTTAGATATATTCTGAGCAAGACTCCACTCTGTCCTATTTATTTCACATAATTTGACTGTTTTTCCTTCTTTAAAGAAGGATCCTGCTGTATATCGGGGTAGCATTAATAGTGTTGCTCTATGTGATCTGCAGAAAACCTGCAACACACTGCCATATTTAATGTACAAATATAAGCCAATTTCTAATCTATATTTCCTCTGTTGTCATCAAACCATGCACCTTTTGAAAAGCATCGTGTGTGTATTGATGTGTTGCTAAATGAAGCTATTAGTCCTGCAGCTATCCATTTATTTAAGTAACATTTATTCCATGGAACACATTTAAGCAATGCTTTTTCCATTGTGTAATCACAGCAATGTATTGAGCTTCATTCATTATACAAAACAACTTCTAAAGGTCGAGGGTAGGGTGGTCCTTCGTGAGAGGTACATTTTTTTAATTCACTTATTTTAAGCTCCAACCACCGGAATTCGTTATACTAGTCAAGAAAACTCTCCTGGTGAATTGTATTCAAATTCCAACAACATTTACCCCTCCCTCATCAACCTTGAAGTTCAGCCTCACGTCGGGTGGTCCCATACTTGCCAACCCTCCCGATTTCTGCGGGAGACTCCCGATTTCATTGCCCTCTCCCGGTTTCCCCCCTGCGTCATATTTCTCCCGATTTCTGACAAAATCAGATTTACTCACGACTGTTCCCACTCGGACTTTAATACAGCTACACCATCGTTCGGTTTCCATGGTAGCGCGTCTCTTTAGTAGCGCGCGCAACTGAAAGTCTGAGCGGGTGTTCAGCATGGCGAGGAAGACGGTCACAGAAAACAGAACAAGAATCGACAACTCTCAAGGCATTCCACTTACAACTACAATAAGCATGTTAATGTTAATCTACAGCTCCGGCGATCCACTAGCACTTGGCAAGGTTGGCAAGTGTGGGTGGTCCTTAAAGTTGAAAGGAACCCCCAGAATTCATTCTGTTAGTCAAGAAAACTCTCCTGGTGAATGTTTTCCTCAATCTGACAACATGTACCCCCCCCCTCATCGAGCTGGGCTGCCGCACCAGCAGCTGAGGCTAAATTTCCAGGTGGATGAGGGAGGGTACATGTTGTCAGATTGCTTAGACTTTCCCACTTTCAACTTTAAGGACCACCCTAGTCTACAGCTTGAAGCGCATCAACATTATGTGTCTAAACTAAATCCTTTAATTTGCCTTGATATGTTTTAGAAGACAAATGACTGTAGTTACTGCAACTTACCATAATAAACTCTTCTCTATGACATGTATTGAGCCTATTCATGCTCTCCAGAGGATAACCCCCACTTATTTCAGACAGTTCATGATGTCTTTCATGTTGTGAGCTTCAGGACGAACTGTCAGCTGAATAATTGCTGGATTATTATGGCGTTTGTTGTTCTCCATTTTTCAGGAAATTGAACCTTTTGTTCTTCGAGTATTTATTTGTGATCAAATAATACACAACATGTACAACCAAAAGCACAACATTTTAATTAAAATAAATAACTAAAAGTACATAATACAAATAAAAATCAGATGACGTTCTTTGTGTATTCTGTCCGGTTACTGTCGCTATATATCAAGATTTCTTTTAAAATGATTGTAAAGAGAGATTTGTTTGGTTTATTTGTCGAGAACAGAACATGTGTACTCTGTCAGCAGCAGTGTGTTTTGTTAAATGTATTAAGCGCACAGTTTCCTGTCATCGATGCACCCTTTAAGTTGTTGAATTAACTGTTGAAACCCTGTCCCGTTGGCAGTCTCTTCACTGAGAAGGGCCCCGTCTTCCTCAGGTAGACTCAGCCGTCCACTTCCTGTCTAACTGTCCCGTTTTAGACCCAGACGTGTGTTGATTCGTCCCGTCTCTAAACCTGACCCATCACTGTCTGTTTTTATTATTATTTTGCACTCCACCCGGCTGCTTGTGTCTCCATTTTAACGCCTGAGAGTCGAGAATGTATCGTTGCTTTTTCACACTGCCTGGCATTTCATTGGACGCCCGTCATTTTGTGCTGCTTTTATTTATTGCACCTTATTTGTTGTGGTGTTTAATGTTGACGATGTGTGAGTGGACTTTTTGGTGATAAGAGTAAAGAAAGCTGATGGAGTGTTTTGTGTTTACAGGCTTGAGTTTGAGAGACAGCAGCGAGAAGAGCTGGAGAAACTGGAGCTGAAAAGGTACGAGTCTTGAGTCTGCACTCGTACAAGATTCACGGGTTTAGTCATAACAGTTGTTGGCTATTTCTTCTTTCTTTTGCATCTGGAAATCAGTTTCAGTTATAAATTACTGTTCTAAAATTCAATCAGAGAATTCACTCGAGAAAACCACCTTTTGAAAAGTGAGAGCATCGGATAGGAGATGGCAGCAGAAGCAATGCAATGTTGAGTACCGACACTTGAGATGTTTGCATTTAACCGTTTAAATGTTTTAAATGCAATTTGAGAAATACAAGTGTCACGCCCTGGCTCAAGGACGGACAAAGGAAGGAGACCACACATGATTCATCCAATTGAAGTGCATTTATTTAAAGAAACTAAATTAACTATGAAGTCAGTTAATCAGTAATGTGTGTAGTGTGTGAACATGCATCAGTATATAAAGAAAGCACAAACAAACCAAGGTCCAGTCGCAACCCAAGAGGAGAGAGAGACTGGCTGCTCAGGCACCCATACTTGTAGCTGAGCAGTCAGCCCAAATCAGGTGTCAGCAATCTCTCCTGATTTGGGGAGTGGCTAACCAGGGACCTGAGTCTAAGGCCTAGGGGCCGTCGCAACAAGAAACCCTTTTTAGATAATCCTGAGAAACTCTGTTGAGGTTGTGGAAGACATGAGGAACATACATGTAACATATTAGTGTTGTTGCTGCTTTAGGAGGCTGATAAAGGAGATGGAGGAAAAGCACCAGAGTGAGAAGGCAGAGCTGGAGCGGCTGCAGCAGGAGGTGGAGAGTCAGCGCAAAGAGTCTGAGGAGGTGCAGCAGAGGATCCTCCATCAGGAGGAGAGCCTCCGCTCGCGCAGCCAGGACATCGAGAGCCGCCTGCAAGACTTCCTGGCCGAGAAGGAGCGCTTCGAGGAGGAGCGACGCTTGGAGAATCACACGGAGGACCTCCAGCGGCAGAAAGTGCATCGGGAGGACGACATAGAGGAGGAGCAGGAGGATGAAGAGCAGGAGGATGACGAGCAGCGGAGGCAGCAGGAGGCGGCGGAGCAGACGGAGATCTACCGAGAGCTGGAGAGGCTGAAGAGGGAGCGCGAGGAGCAGAAGGTTCGCCTGGAGACGGAGCGCCGGCGCCTGGAGGAGCAGGACCGCGAGCAGCTGAGCCTGGTGGGGCGGCTGGGGGAGCAGCTGAGGGAGAAACACGACGCCTCCTCCATCCTGCTGACCCGGGAGGACGCCCGCCGCCTGGAGGAGGAGCGCCGGGCCCTGGCTGACATCAGAGAGTCACTCCTCCGCGCTAAAGAGGCCTCGGAGCGGACGGACGTGGAGGACGCTGGCGGGAAGGAGGCGAGATCTGCCCTGACGCGATACACCGACTTCAAGGAGGCGCAGGTGAAGGAGCTGGGCCAGCTGGAGGAGGGGCTCCGGCAGCAGAGGGAGCGCCTGGAGAAGGAGGTTTCTGCGGAGAGAGACACTCTGCAGCGCCTCAACCACGGACTCAAAGACCGGCACCAGCAGCTGAAGGAGACGCAGGAGAAGGTCGGTTTGTTTGTTTGGTCACCGTGTCGAAACAAATGTGATTCAATTAGAGCAAATGGTTCAATATATCAAATGCAAGAAAGGGCTTTATCTTTCACACAAAGCTCCTGCTGCGTGTTATGCCTACGTTCTGCACAGTACTTAGAGGGACTCTTTGTGTTTAATTGTGTGTGATAAAGAACTTCACATTAATTAATACATTCCTTACAAAAACACAACCACATTTACATCTGCTGAAATCTTTCCAAAGTGAACCGGTCTGATATTGTTAGAAAAATCTCACTCCAGCTTCAATCTCAGGGTCCATGTATTTATGATCCTCTCCAGAATCACATACAGAGCATCAACTAGTTCCTGAGCAGCGTCCTTCACATGCTGATATCCAAGAGAGGGAGTCACACAGTCACAAGATGGAGGATTATCGGTTCTTGTAGGAAATCATACATCCTGTCATGTTCAAAATGCTGTGTTTCTCTAAATCGGAAAATTCTGACTTTTTCTCAACATTTCAAAATATTTTTTCTTAAAATCTCAAAATTCTGACTTTTTCTTAAAATTCTGACTTTTCCCTCAAAATTCTGACTTTTTCTCAAAATTCTGGCTTTTCCCTCAAAATGTAGGCTTTTTCTCAAAATCCTGATTTTTTTTTTTTTTCCCCCTTAAAATTCTGACTTTTTCTCGAAATTCTGAGTTTTTCTCCAAATCTCCAAATTCTGGCTTTTTCTCAAAATTCTGACGTTTTCTCAAAATTCTGACTTTTCCTCAAAATTCTGACTTTTTCTCAAAATCCTGATTTTTTTTTCCCTCGAAATTCTGACTTCTTCTCCAAATCTCCAAATTCTGAAAAAAATAATCTGGAAGTAGTCTACACACACAGAGCATCAACTAGTTCCTGAGCAGCGTCCTTCACATGCTGATATCCAAGAGAGGGAGTTACACAGTCACAAGATGGAGGGACATAAAGCAGTATTCAATGTTTAGTTCAGATCAGCTCCACGTCAGAAATGAGCATGCTTGATGTCTCTCTCCATAGAGGCTGAATTATCATGTTAATCACATAGCTATCATATGCCTCAAACAGTCCTGATGCTCTTCTAGGTCATCACACATCCTGTCATGTTCACAGCTACAGTTGGGATACCTTTGTTATCATGTTACTCTCATATTGGAAGAGGACTTAACAATACCCATGTTAAACCTCATTGTTTTACCAGGTCGCCAAGATAATTAAATGTAATCTATTATTATTATTATTAAGGGGGCGCAGGACGCTACAGCGGTGTCCCAGGAGGAGCAGCTGGTGAAGCAGGCGGAGCACAGGCTGCAGTTTAAGGAGCGACAGCTGGCCAGCGTTTCTGACGGACTCCTCCCCGCGCTGGCCGAGGAGAAGCTGAGAGCGGCCGAGATGCTGGAGCGCAGCGGAGGAGGAAACAACGGGAACTGCGACATCCCGCCGGGGCTCGACAACACGCTGTTCCAGGTGGAGAAGGAGCTGGAGGACAAGCAGGAGAAGCTGAGTCTCCACCTGCACAGCGCTCAGCAGCTGCAGCAGCTCCAGGAAACCTACGAGTTCACGGCCAACGTGGCGCGGCAGGAGGAGAAGGTGAGGAGGAAGGAGAAGGAGATCCTGGAGTCCAAGGACAAGCAGCAGAGAGAGGCGATGGAGCAGGCGGTGGCCCGGCTGGAGAGGAGGCACGCGGCCCTGAGGCGCAGCGTCTCTCTGGAGCCTGAGGCTGAGAAGCAGAGACTCAACAGCTCCGCCAGGAACCTGAGGAGCGGAGCCGAGCTGGAGCAGCACAGGTCAGAGACTCCAGGTTCAAGGCTTTTACTGCCATGTGTGCGTACAGTAGCTACAGTGTAGGTATGACACAGGTCACAGGCTCCTCCAACAGAGCAACACAATGAAACCGATAATAGTACAAGTAGATAAAATAGAATAGAATAGAAACAGAATATAATATAAATAGTGCAGAATAGTCTATATACAGTCATTTAAATATGGATATATATTAGTTGCAAACAGATGGATGTTCTTTCAAAAGGTCAGGTGTTTAACAGTCTCATGGCCTGTGGGATGAAACTGTCCCCGAGTGGTGGTTTTAGAATATACAAAACTGGACAAGACTGTAGGAGACTAAATGCTTACTTGGTTTCTTATAAGATAAGATAAGAAGTACTTTATTGATCCCAATTTGGGGAAAATGTTGTGTTGCAGCAGCATAAAAATACATGGAATTGTACTATAAAAATTAAAAGACTAGAAATTAACATTCGAAAATGTAAACATCTCAAAAGAAATAAAATGGCATTAAAAAAAAAAAAGTATTATTTGTGTTATCATTGTTTATTTACATCATGTTGATTTGTATTTAGTTAGCACCTATGATCACATAGGTGTGGTTTATTGGTATTTAGGCCGGTTTTGTGGAGGACCTGTGCTGATATTTTGTTGTTGACCGTGTGGTCCTACTTAAGCTATCGTTTGTTTCATTTTGTCCATCAAACATCATCAACCTTTCAACTTCAGTATGGGCTTCCTTGTTAAACACACGTCACGACCTAAAGCCAGGTTTAGCCTCAATGTAGTGAGTGCTGTTGGTCCTGAATCAGATATGGAGAAATCAACATTTTTGTTGTTGTGTTTTTCTCTGAAGGGTGGAGCGGGAGATCCAGAAGCTGCGACAGAGGATCAGTGAAGGAGACGAGAACAACAGGAGTCACTCCATCAGTAACGAGGAGAAGAGCAGCTCTCCGGTCAGCCACATGCAGAGTCTGACCACGCTGCTGCCGCTGTCCGACGACAGGTACTCCTCAGGGAATACTCATGGTGTTCATTTTGTTTGCTATTTTTTTATTAGTTGCTGTCCTGTTTCAAATGTCAGCTTTTGTCATAATTAGCATTTTAGTCTTATCTTAGTTAAAGAAAACTTCAGCTTAATCTGTTTGTAGTCGATGAAAACTTGACTTTTTAGCAATCGAAAAATAACTAACAATATAATAAGAAAACCTAAACTTTAAAACATTTGAGTCTGGCCTGTTTTATTGCCTTTTCGACTTTGTCTCGCCTCAGACATTGAAAAACGGTTGTTGAACTTCATATTTAGTATATTTTATTCATTAACAATTTATTCATCGTCTTTATGATCCTTACTTCATTTTGTTAGCTATTTCTTTTCAAATTTTCAAATGTTCTAATTGTTGTCATATTGAATCACCCTGTCTTCTTTTTGTCTAGGTTTAGTTCAGGAAAAGCAATTTCGTATTCTCTTATTTAAAGAAAACTTCAGCTTAATCGATTTGTAGTCAATGAAGACTTGACTTTTTAGTCATCGAAAAGTAACTAACAATATAATATTTTGTGTCCCTTTTTTGTCAACGAAAAATGTAGTTATCAAAAAATCAATTAAAAAAAGCAAGACAAGAACAAAGGCTTGTTAAACTTCAGATTTAGTATATTTTATTTGTTAATAAACAACAACTGTCTTATGTCTTATAATATGATCCTTACTCGTTTACATTTTCAGGGTTTTCTAACTTCTATGCATTCCCCAAACTTAAAACAATATTAAAGGTCCCGTGTCATGGCCATTTCTAATGATCATAATTCCATTGTTGAGGAATACTAGAATAGATTTATATTGTTCAATGTTCCAAACTCACATTGGTTTCTCAAAAAGCATCTCTGTATAGTATGTGTATTCACTCTCTGTCCTACACGGCTTGATGGAGCTCCTGCGGATATTTGTACTTTGATAACCATTAATCTGCCTTCAATGTTGACAATTTTCTGGATCTTCTCGGGGATTCTTCAAGTCCCGCCAAATGATGTGTGACGTCATTGCGGGCACAGCGCTCCAGCTGCACCGTTCAGGATCCCAGCATCTGCATGTAAACGCACGACGGTGCACACAACAGCAAGCTCAGACAGCGATGACAGTTTAATTTTGAACGTGTCTGAGAGCTCATATGAGGCTGAAGGATCGGTTTATGTTGTATCTGTTAGAAGTTTAGGAATGAGGTGCGTCAATATGGGCGATAATACGGTCATGTAGCCAGTGGTGGAATGGGACTAAAAATCATCTCGGGACTCTCGACCGGCCCACTTCGGTACCGCTAGTAAATTGTCAACGGGGGGAGTGGGGGATGTGCTAGTGACTTATCCGACCGGCCCACTTCGGTACCGGCCCATCGGGATTCGTCCCGATGGCCAGTCCGCCACTGCACCCAGCCCACGTAACTGTCAACGGGGGGAGCCTCGCTGCGGGGAAACAGTGGACCTAGTGTCCCGATCGGAGTGGGAATAATAATAATAATCCGTGCATTTTATCCATTAATCTCCCCAACATTGTGGTAAAAAAAAACACACGTGTAATCCATGTTGGTGTACTACAACTACAAAAAGCATCGGTTTGTTTTCTCATCAGTAAATGCAGACCGGCTCAAACAAATCATCCTCACTCATCATTTAATGTATCATATGTTCGCCGAATTGACATGAAAGCACTAATAAATGTAGTTTCATCCACTTGAGTTTACAACTACAAAAATAATCGATTTGTTTTTATATCACATCCGACGGGAGGAAATTCAGCAGCTCTCACTACCGATTTGTAATCCTAATGTAATCATCATCTTCACCACGATCATTTATGTTTATGTCGCCGAATTGACATGAAAGCACTGACGAATATGAATATACTGTAGTCAACTTCATTAAAACGTTATTAACGTACCTAAACTCAGTAATTCACCATTTCTACGCATGACAACACACTTTGTCCGTGTTTGGCTCTCGAAGCGTTCCCGCATTGACGTCACTTCCGGCTTCCCCCAAAACTTCAAAATGAGTCGAAGGAATTTCCCCGCCATGTTCGAAATTATTGATATTTATCGGAACGGTATCGCACCTTCTTTTTTAAGCTGACGGTTCGAGATGACTATTAGCCCAATATTTCATTGCACAACAGTTGTTGGGAGGCTGTCACAGGCCCTTAAGCATTGTCACAAATGAATTGTAGATTTATTAGAGTCTTGATTTTTCTATAGACCGATTGGTTTTTCATGTATTTCTTTCCATTGTTACTCAAACTTGTTCTCCATCATCCAGGATAAATGCCTACATTGAAGAGGAAGTCCAGCGGAGGTTACACAAGATGAATCTTCTCAACGGCGGCAGCAGCATGGATCTGTCTCTGTCTCTCTCCTGCGACTCTCTCAGGGTAAGAACTGCTTTTCACCCCAGCATTCATTTATCTTTCACAGCTGCTGACAAAAAAACGTGTTCTTCCCACCGGCCTTTACTCAGAATACTTAACATCAGTCATACAGAAAAACATCCACTTATTAATTAATATGTTATGTCATTCCAGTAAAACTCTCATGCAGTATGTATGTAGACACGTTTTCATTTAGAATAGAATCCTTTATTGTCATTATACGGGTACAATACGGGTACAATAAGGTGCCATCAAAAAAACAAAACGAGACGTACAACATTCAGGAGAAGACAACATGCAAACGGCAAGCATTCATATTTCAATATGCAGATAAAGTTAAAGTGCAGGAATATATCGGTTTAAGTACAAATAAATATGTTTGAATGTGTATAAAAAAGATACGTGTATATATATATATATTGTGTCAGTGCAAGCTGGAGTTTAGTGCATGTATTGCTCCGGGAAGAAACTGTCTGTCTTTATGCGTATACTGTACATATCCACCGATTCACTATTTGTGTGTGCACTATGTCAACAACTTTTTGTTGATTTAAATTAAAGCTCTCCAGTAGTTGTTAAGAAACAGCTTAAAGAAACGTATTGCTCCTCATTGCGTTGAATATGGCTTCTATCCCTGAAACCCATTGGGTGAGGCTTCATTTGTGCTCTTAAATGTATGTTGTGTTGTTAAAAGTAAAGTGTAAAGAAATCCAGCAGGTCCAGTGTGGAAGCGGCTTTCTCTGTGTAGAACTGATATTTAGCTCTTTAACCCCGCAGGAGGAGGAAGAAGCTAGTGACTGTAGCTCTGTTAGATTAACAGAGGAGGTAAGACCAGGATGCACCTGCTCTGAATGAGACTTTCCCCGCTCTGAAATCTGCATGACTCCCAAATATGATTATGGATCGAATCATTAACACTTATATCAGTCAGTTCTATCGTTTGCTCTTTTAATTGGGTTCTTCTCCACCTGATCTTAACTCATCCGGGGTTTCTTTCATTTGTCCCTTTCTCCTGGCATCATGGTGTATAATTGGAATATAAAACATTACGCTTGGTATTTTGCACCTACTTAATGCTTTTGTTTGGTATTTGTGACACTGATAATTAATGTTTTAATGTTTTCAGGATGAGGAAAAGCAGAACAACATGAATCCGAGACGGCTCAAATATGAGGTAAGACAAAGGTCTAATTTTAGTATTGGGATAATTCTCTTTTTTATAATAAATCAATTAACATCTGTAAACCTGCTACATTTAAACAATGACTCGCATGCATGTTAAACATGATTCCACATATCATATCAAAATCAATGTAATTTTAAATGAGATGAGATGGTGAATGGGTTTCCATTTTATTTCTTCAGATTTGTAAAACACAGGAATTCACAGACGTGCACATGTTCTTTTATAATTCCAGTTTAGTAGTATGAGATAAAAAATGTAGGGCCGGGACTTTAACGCGTTAATTAAGATTAATTAATTACACAAAAATTAACGCGTTAAAAAAATTAACGCATTTTAATCGCACTTTAATCGCACTTATTTTTGCACAGCGGAACGTTTCTCACTGGATGAGTTTCAGGCGTACCGATTATACTGGAGCACCAACTAACGTTCATGACTTCAGCATGGGACTTCAAACAACAACAAACCACGGTGAACAATAGTCAAACATGAACGAACAAGCTGATGAGACCGCTTTGGTCGGCCCCGTGGATGGGACATTTTGTTTTAAAAAAACGGACGGATGGAAGCGTCGATAAGAGCACGGTTGTGTGCAAATTATGCAAAAAAGAATTTGCATATCACCGCAGCACATCAAGCCTAAAGTATCACCTAAATGCAAAGCATGTAGCCGCTAGCGTGGACGTTAGCCTGACTCCGAGTGCAAGGAACCACACCCTGACCCAACCCACACTCAACCAGATGACTGGTTTCAGGGCCAGGATAAGTAAGTCCACGTCTGAGAGAATAACCAGCTCCCTGGCTCACAGGATTGCACTCGACTGTAGACCACTTGGAGTAACATCCATGTGAAAATTGCTTCTCACTGTTCTCAGGTCAAATATGTATATTTGATTAAAAATGCGATTAATTTCGATTAATTAATTACAAAGCCTCTAATTAATTAGATTAATTTTTTTAATCGAGTCCCGGCTCTAAAAAATTTAAATAGCAAATTGTTAGGATTGGAGTCAGTTTTGAAAGTTGATCAACTCTTGTTGTTATAGGTGAAAGCAAAGTGGGAAGAAAGCCCATTCTCCTCTTTAGGATGGTAGCAACCAAATAAATAAAAAGTAGACAGACAACTAAACACATGTATGCAAAGTATTTCAGCTCAAAGTCCTTCATTTCAAACTATGTGAAACTAAATATGGGTAGAATAGTTTACGCAGATCCCTTTGTGGATTTCAAGCCAGAAACAAAAAAATAACAAAATATAGTTCTGTAAAGACAATCGATGTGCTCACAGGAAGGTTATCGTGATAAGAAATATTTGCAAGTGCTACTTTTCCCTCATTTATTTAGAAATAAAAGATTCCCAGTACACTTGTCATCCTAATTTGCATGCCAACCATCTTTACACTGTTAATTTTGAATCACTTACAACTCGCCTGTGCACCTGGTGATGGAGGAAATGATAATTCTCAATGGGTTGGATTATGGACTTCAGTATAATTCCTTCACGTCCTTCTTGGCGATGTAGTCATGGACTCCCCCCTTGTGCACACAGAAAGCCTGCGAGTTCGGGTCTAGCTTCCTGCCTGCCCCGGGGCTTGAGGCTTACTCCCCTCCTCAAAACCAGAAAACCCTGTTGGAAGAACCAGAGAACGACCTCTTAAAGCTTCACAGAGAAGAAAAAGTAGAATCAGCTGGAGAGTTGATTAAAAAAGAGGAAGCGCCTTACAAATATGTCCACTACGACAAATGGTGGCAAGATGGAGTGACAGTACCCCATGAAGAAGTTGCCCAAGATGTCTGTAAACCTGATCACTGTGACATTGGACAACGCAAGCTTTTTGACACATCGGCAAACGCAGAGAACAACAGATTTGATGAAAACAAAAACATTCCTGATAAGGGAGGAAACTCTTCTGCCTGCTGTGAACCCGATGATGATAAAAATGTTGAAGATACAGCCAGCAAGCATCAAACAGGGATAGAACAAGATGGTGAACTTCCCAATGGTCAATCATCACAGTTGAAGAACTCTGTCAATGGTAACATCAGTGAGTCCGTAAATAAGGCCAATTCAAAGACTGAGAAAGTAGCAGCAAGCGGGGGCTATGGTTTCGGTTATTTTGCTGGAAAGTTGTCCGAAGTGTACAAAGACGCCAGTAGAACACTACAGGGCACAAGTGAAATCATTCTAAATGTACCAGTGACTGAAATGAAGGGTGTAGTCTCTCAGTATGTGACCATGATGTCCAAAGAGCTGCCATTAATTAACCGAATGCAACCGGGGCCACGACCATGTTTTGATGCCAAAGAAAACAAAGTCAGTCTGGTTGATCTGTCCAAAGATTGCGCCCTAAGTCTACCACAAAGTTGAGGCATGTCTACAATCCCAGGCGTCTCCGAATGGCCAGAAGGCTCTGTGTCGTCTCTCAAAGACCAATGTCCTGAAGTGTTTTATCAAAAGTTAGTCCAGCTGCCTCCAGCCTTGTCCGAGCTACAGACCTTTACATCCCAGAAGATGCTTGAAAAGTTGGAATCTCTGAGTCCTCGAAAAGTCAACAAGCTCTTGAGCATCTTCTGGCTCAAAGCTGCCAACAGTAAGCAGCCGATACCAAAGCCTGGGTGCTTGCTTTTGACCGAAAAGGAGATAATAGTGCTGTCAAGTGAAGCAAATTCAGACGACACCGTAACTATTCGTCACCATTTGAATCTCCTGGAAATCAAGATGGTCCAGATTAGCTTGGCAGGACAGCACGTTCGCCTAATTGGCTCCACGGAAGACACCATCCTGGTTGTTTTTACCCACAGCAAAGAGCTGACCCAGGACTTCTGCAAGGCTTTACTGAAGGTCCTTTCTCAGGGAAAGTCCTCTGAAGGGACTGAAGATCACCCGTTGCTCTCCGGTGATCTCATGGTTCTCTCTTTGGATTGGACGTCAAACATTCCTGACATAGTTCTGGATAACGGACTTAAAGTCACCTGCCGATTCAAGCGCATCCTCGCAGACTTGCTCTACATCGTCCATGGGAACATGGAGGGTCCTGGCAAACCTTCTCTGGCACACATTCGTCCTCTGCTCTACACCAGCGTCAAAGTCAAGGATGTTCCCCGCTTGCCCAAAGACGCCATTTATCAGTTTCTCCTGACGGACAGTCATGTGGTTCTTCTTCGGGAGGACGGTGTCTTTCACCCGGTGCCACGAGGGATCCAGTCTGCTTCTTGCTATTCCTCAGTTTCAGGCATTCAAACTCTGCCGGCGATCAGACATCAGATGCCTGTTCGTGAGGAAGGATGACAACTGCCTGGTGGTGGATTTCACGTTTAAAAGTCAAAAAACTAATACGCGAGAGAAGAAGATTGAGTTCAGACGAGGCTCGGCTGACGTGTGCTCCATCACTAATTTGAGCAGTCAGGGCGATTCCTGGAAGTTATGTTTTGGATGTAGCTCAGAAGCTGAGATCTTGATAAACCATCTGTGTACTTGAGTTAAACACCTAAAGGCAGTTTCACTTGAATTAAGTCACAAAGGCAGCGTACTTAACTGCGTCCAAAAGGAAGAAATTGAAATGAAGAAAGATATTCAGTCGCCTATAATTGTTTCGGGATGTCTTAAATAAGTTACCACAAATTGACGGGAAAAGAGTTGAGACATTTCTGGGAACTTGATTATTTATAATGTCAAAGTAAAATCGAAGCATTTAAAATGATTTTAGATATTCCAATGTTATTTTGTGATTTCGTCATTGTGCCTCAAAGTCCTAAACATTTTCTTTTTAAATGAAGAAGCACAGATCATGTTGGGTTTATATTCATTATTATTTATTGTCATTTCTGTTGTTTATTTGTTGTTTTAAATAATAAATGTACTTTTGAATTTCAATGTTTGTTTTTTTTAAATGTTTTTTTTGCTTTCTACTATTTTAAGTCATTGTTGACAATTCTTGATTTTTGTTTGCCTTGCAATCATTTATGGTTTAAAGGCAACATTTTGCAGCTGCACTTTAATTATCGATCAAATTACTTCAATAAATGCTTTATGATAAGAAGTGATTAAATATGATTTAATATGTATTTAAATCAGCAATGTTTAAAGTGCCTTTTAACTGTTAATAAACAGGATAATAAAGATTAAACATTCAGTGATTCTTATTGAACGAATATATTTGGCATTTCAAATACACCATTCAAGTAAAAAGAAAATGGTTCATAATAATGTGTTCTGAGTCAACCCTTTACTCTCCACTTCCTTTCTTCTTCTTCTCTTCTTTTCCTCGTCTTTTATCTACCGGTGATTTCCTCTGCAGCATCCGGTGTGTCGCTCCGGGACGAGCTCCGACGACCTTCAGGAACCCGTTAAAATTAGCATTCCTCGTTACGTTCTCCGCGGGCAGGGGAAGGACGAGCACTTTCAGTTCGAGGTGAAAGTGAGTTCAGGACTTAAAGGTCCCCTATTATACTGTTTTTCATCAATATATTACAGGTCTCAGATATATCCAGAGCCTGTCTCTGATTGGCTGAAACACCGAACAGATCATTGCAGCATTACCCATAATCCCCTCTGTTTCAGCCCTGTTTCCAAAGTGCTGATTCTCTGTCTGTTACTTTATATGAAAACAAGGAGCCCCTCCCCACGCCCCTCTGAGAGAGATTTGGTTACAAAGAACTCAATGGAGCTCTAGAGGAGATTCAGGTGATAAGGGGGGGGGGGGGGGGGGGTTACCTTGGTTGCTGATTGGCTAATGGTTACACAAGACAAAAAACATTGTGACATAAAGTGTCCAAAATCTGATCAGCTCATTTTCAGACAGGTTTTTATAGAAATGGATCAAAAAGAGAGAGAATCTTTGTTCCTGAAACTTTCAGAGTCTCTTTCCACAGAGGGGACACATGTTGATGTAGAAGAGACACGGAGAAGAGGGGACACATGTTGATGTAGAAGAGACATGAAGAAGAAGGGACACATGTTGATGTAGAAGAGACATGGAGAAGAGGGGACACATGTTGATGTAGAAGAGACATGGAGAAGAGGGGACACATGTTGATGTAGAAGAGACATGAAGAAGAGGGGACACATGTTGATGTAGAAGAGACATGAAGAAGAGGGGGCACATGTTGATGTAGAAGAGACATGGAGAAGAGGGGGACACATGTTGATGTAGAAGAGACATGGAGAAGAGGGGACACATGTTGATGTAGAAGAGACATGAAGAAGAGGGGACACATGTTGATGTAGAAGAGACATGAAGAAGAGGGGACACATGTTGATGTAGAAGAGACATGGAGAAGAGGGGACACATGTTGATGTAGAAGAGACATGGAGAAGAGGGGACACATGTTGATGTAGAAGAGACATGAAGAAGAGGGGACACATGTTGATGTAGAAGAGACATGAAGAAGAGGGGACACATGTTGATGTAGAAGAGACATGAAGAAGAGGGGACACATGTTGATGTAGAAGAGACATGAAGAAGAGGGGACACATGTTGATGTAGAAGAGACATGAAGAAGAGGGGACACATGTTGATGTAGAAGAGACATGGAAGAAGAGGGGACACATGTTGATGTAGAAGAGACATGGAGAAGAGGGGACACATGTTGATGTAGAAGAGACATGGAGAAGAGGGGACACATGTTGATGTAGAAGAGACATGGAAGAAGAGGGGACACATGTTGATGTAGAAGAGACATGGAGAAGAGGGGACACATGTTGATGTAGAAGAGACATGTAAGAAGAGGGGACACATGTTGATGTAGAAGAGACATGAAGAAGAGGGGACACATGTTGATGTAGAAGAGACATGAAGAAGAGGGGACACATGTTGATGTAGAAGAGACATGAAGAAGAGGGGACACATGTTAGATGTTAGAAGAGACATGAGAAGAGGGGACACATGTTGATTGTAGAAGAGACATGAAGAAGAGGGGACACATGTTGATGTAGAAGAGACATGGAGAAGAGGGGGACACATGTTGATGTAGAAGAGACATGGAGAAGAGGGGACACATGTTGATGTAGAAGAGACATGGAGAAGAGGGGACACATGTTGATGTAGAAGAGACATGGAGAAGAGGGGACACATGTTGATGTAGAAGAGACATGGAGAAGAGGGGACACATGTTGATGTAGAAGAGACATGGAGAAGAGGGGACACATGTTGATGTAGAAGAGACATGGAGAAGAGGGGACACATGTTGATGTAGAAGAGACATGGAGAAGAGGGGACACATGTTGATGTAGAAGAGACATGGAGAAGAGGGGACACATGTTGATGTAGAAGAGACATGGAGAAGAGGGGACACATGTTGATGTAGAAGAGACATGGAGAAGAGGGGACACATGTTGATGTAGAAGAGACATGGAGAAGAGGGGACCCATGTTGATGTAGAAGAGCATGGAGAAGAGGGGACACATGTTGATGTAGAAGAGACATGGAGAAGAGGGGACACATGTTGATGTAGAAGAGACATGGAGAAGAGGGGACACATGTTGATGAAGAAGGGACATGGAGAAGAGGGGACACATGTTGATGTAGAAGAGACATGAAGAAGAGGGGACACATGTTGATGGAGAAGAGACATGAAGAAGAGGGGACACATGTTGATGTAGAAGAGACATGAAGAAGAGGGGACACATGTTGATGTTAGAAGAGACATGAAGAAGAGGGGACACATGTTGATGTAGAAGAGACATGAAGAAGAGGGGACACATGTTGATGTAGAAGAGACATGAAGAAGAGGGGACACATGTTGATGTAGAAGAGACATGAAGAAGAGGGGACACATGTTGATGTAGAAGAGACATGAAGAAGAGGGGACACATGTTGATGGAGAAAGAGACCTGAAGAAGAGGGGACACATGTTGATGTAGAAGAGACATGAAGAAGACGGGGACACATGTTGATGGAGAAGAGACATGAAGAAGAGGGGACACATGTTGATGTAGAAGAGACATGGAGAAGAGGGGACACATGTTGTATTGTAGAAGAGACATGAAGAAGAGGGGACACATGTTGATGTAGAAGAGACATGAAGAAGAGGGGACACATGTTGATGTAGAAGAGACATGAAGAAGAGGGGGACACATGTTGATGTAGAAGAGACATGAAGAAGAGGGGACACATGTTGATGTAGAAGAGACATGAAGAAGAGGGGACACATGTTGATGGAGAAGAGACATGAAGAAGAGGGGACACATGTTGATGTAGAAGAGACATGAAGAAGAGGGGACACATGTTGATGGAGAAGAGACATGAAGAAGAGGGGACACATGTTGATGTAGAAGAGACATGAAGAAGAGGGGACACATGTTGATGTAGAAGAGACATGAAGAAGAGGGGACACATGTTGATGTAGAAGAGACATGAAGAAGAGGGGACACATGTTGATGTAGAAGAGACATGAAGAAGAGGGGACACATGTTGATGTAGAAGAGACATGAAGAAGAGGGGACACATGTTGATGTAGAAGAGACAGGAAAAAGTGGATTGTGCATAATAGGTGACCTTTAAGTAAATGCACAATGGTCCCTTTTCTGGTACACCTGTACAATCTCGTGCAACAGTTAAAGGTGGGGTAGGTAATTCACTTCAGAAACACTTTTTGTTATATTCCATGGAATGCTCTCAACATCCCGATAGCAATGAATCCATGAAATGCTTTGACAATAAATATATACAAAAATGTAATCTGTGGAAGCCGTGGCGCTGTAAAAAGCACGACCAATCATCTGAGCTGGCCCGGCTAAAGTAACTGGATGGCCTACCTGCCTGTCAGCCTTCCATCGGGGCACAAACTTATCTCGTGCCCTCATTGGTCATGTGCGCGTTCGTGTGTGTTGGAGGAGGGGCTCTGTGAGGAAGTCTGAAGGAAGGGATTGGGATATATTATTATTTTTACCTCTGGAGCAGATATATTTTTCTCTATTAATTTCAGTTTAGTTGTTGGAAATGCGGTTAAAATTCATGTTTATTACTGAGGGTGTAGTACGGTATACAATTATATTTAGAGATTCACTCAATTAGGTTGCTTTAAGTGTAAAATACTCAAGATTTCATTTGTGGAGATTTTGTTACACAATGATTAATCATCTCCGACCTCAGTTTTAACACTGAAACCTTGGGTGTACTTTTTTGATAGACTTCCAATTAAACGTTTCTCTCTCCGCGTTCAGATCACTGTTGGGGATGAGATGTGGGCCGTGTTCAGACGCTACACTCGCTTCCGGGAAATGCACAAGAGCCTGAAGTTGAAATACCCAGAGGTGAGAGAGAGAGTTTGATTTATTTTACAAGTATTGAGTCTGTCGAGTGACTTTGTCCGAGTCACACGTCTCTGAGATTTGTTTAGTGTCACTCAGAAGTCTTTGTTTGTTTCAGCTGGCGGCTCTCGAGTTCCCTCCCAAGAAACTGTTTGGAAACAGAGACGAGCGGATGGTCGCTGAACGCCGGAATCACTTGGAGGCAAGACATCTTTTATTTATTATTTTAAATATATTTGTATTGAAGATACATAGAAAAGACATGTACATTGATAGGAACCACAGTTACAAATGTTCAACAGTTCAAAGCTACTAGTGTTCAGCTTAGTCCCTACTATTGATCATCAATTGACAAGCCATACATAGTATATGTATTATTAAATCATAATTATAACCAAAGCAGACCATGTGGCCCAGATGTAAGAGAGTGTTGTACAGACTAACAGGACAAAACAAAAATTAATAATAATAATAATAAAACCGTACAAAGACAAAAACTAAATATACAATAAAGAAGGGGGGGTGTCCATTAATCAGTAGACAAAAATGAGAGAGATTTGAAGAAGGTTAAGGAGGGTTGCTGAGACAAGAAATCTTTTTACAGTTTGAATTACACATGAAAGATAAAACCACCGTGTGTTCTAGGGCAGTGGTTCTCAAACTTTTTTTAATAATGTACCCCGTTTGAAAAAAAAATTCAGCCACGTACCCCCTGATCAGCGCAAACACAATGTGTTATGGAACAAATGCCTACATAAAGAGGTACAGTGCTGCTGCACCATCAGTGTCTGATTTATTAAAACAACAACAGTAACTGAGAAACACTTAAATGCTACATTTCAAATGTTTGCAATCCATCACTAAATTCATGGCAAACCAATTTTAACATCAAGCAATAACACTAAGACGACATTAGTTGCATTGATCTGATCTGTTTAATAAGTCGTACAATTTAGTGAAACATGGGCTTGAGCTTCACTGAGGACCTTTGTCATTCTGACAGGGAGGCAAACTGCAGTTATTACACTTCACGTTTTGAAATATGTGAAACTCTGTTAATATAAAACGATAGTTACGGCTGTAACTACGGTTCTATGAGTCCCGGATGACCGCCAGAGGCGGTGCTTTAGCACTGGATATGTCCATCGCGCGCATGCGCAGCTTGAGTACCAATAACAACAAAGTCACCTGTGACCCACGTGACACCGGCTATATCAGCCGGTATTGTCAGAGGATCTGTTCCCCGAATCTTCTCGCGAGCACACAAGAATTCTGAGTGACAGGGAACTCTGGCGGTCATCCGGGACTCATAGAACCGTAGTTACAGCCGTAACTATCGTTCTATTTCGTCCCTACTGACCGCCAGAGGCGGTGCTTTAGCACTGGATGACTTATACCAACAATGTCATGAAGAATCCAAGCCCTTGCTCACCACTGGAAGCAGCGGAGCTCGGCAAAAGGACCACGCCCAAAGAATGGGGAGTGGCGACATTGACCTGATGACAACTGGAGAATGTGCCAGAAGACGCCCACGACGCCGCGGCGCAGATGGTCTCCAGGGGCAATATGTTGAGATGCTCCTTGTAGAGTGGCATCTCAGCCTGATGGCAGGGGGCGGCCACTGGCCCCGTAAGCCTGTGAGATGGTATCGACAACCCAGTGGGGAAGCCACTGGTTAGAGGGCCTAACCTCCTTTAGTGCCGCCAGGGCAAACTCAAGAGTTGCTCCTCCTGCCGTATACAGGCAGTAGCCTTGATATACGCCCTTTGGGCACCCCCCGGGCACAGCAACTTCGATGTGCCGTACTCCTGAATGTCAAAGCGTGCCAGCTGGGCAGGCTGATTGAAGTGGGTTTGTGGAAGGACCCCGGGCGGGAATGCCACATTTGCCCAAAGGGCAACGCCTGAGAGTCTCACCTCGGGCATGTATTGTTTATGGAGAGGACATGCAACTCCCCGACTCGCTTCCCTGAGGCTATGGCAAGCAGAAATGCTGCCTTCGTGGGCAGCCACCCCACCTGGGCCAGGGGCTCGAAGGGAGGAGATGATAGGGCATCCGGCAGCAAGGGCAGGTCCCAAGCCGGAGCCCTCGGGGTGCAAGGGGGACGCTGCCGTAAAGCCCCTCTCATAAAGAGGGACACCGACCTGTGGCACCCCGCCGTGGCGCCGTCGACCCGAACATGTCGGGCAGAATCGCAGCCACATAAATTCAGAGTGGAGTGAGAACGTCCACTATCTAGAAGGGACTGTTGTCTAAGCAACAATGTACATGCTGTCCCCAAGGAACACGCACATTCTTGCCCCCCAGTTGGGGTAGAAAGTGCGTGAGTGCAAGCTGCACGGCCCGAAGCTCTAGCACGTTGACCTGGCGCGCACTCTGCTGGGCAGACCGCTGACCCTGAACAGTCCTGCCCTGCCGCACTGCACCCCACCCTGAGAGACATGCACCTATGGTGATGGTCTCCTGGCGGGATGGGATGGGATGGCGCCCATGGGCACGCCTACCAGGAGATAGGCCCCTCCAGCGTGACGGAGAGTGGAGCAATGCTGCGACACCCTGACTTCACTGTGCCTGTGCCACTTGGCATCCAAGTGAAGGCTGTTCAGCCACATCTGCATGGGGCGCAACGACAGCGGGCCTAAGGGCCCAGCGGCCGAGGCAGCTGCCAGTCTGCCCAAGGGCCGGAGGAACTGAATATAAGGCACCATCTTGCCCGGCCCACGTGGAAGTAGGCATCCCTCGGTTGAGAACCACTCCACCTGTGCGTATGCAGTAGTCAGCATATAGAATGGCAGCACCTTCAGGAATCTGTTGATTCCTCTGAAGTCCAAGATCGGGGGAAATCCGCCGACTTGCTTGCTCACGAGAAAGTATGCCGAGTAGAACCCCCTGACTAAGCAGAGGGTCTTACTGGGTTGATTGCGTCCTTGGACAAAAGGACGGACAACTCTTGGCCTGGTCTGCCTAGCTTGGGCGGCACGCTCCAGTGCCTCCAGGGCAGCTGATCTAAACAGCTCCCCTGGCTCGACTGGTACGCTACGGAGGACTCTCCGTCAACCGAAGGAGGTGCGTCAGCCGAAGGAGGGGCGCCAACCTTAGGAGGGGGGGGGGGGGGGACAGGCGGCCCGCTAGCAGCCCCTACACCGGGCCCAGGCTGAAGGGCCAAGAGGCGACTTCATCATGCCCCTATCGGCAGCTAGCCGATCCACTTTAGAGGACAGCCTGTTTCTAGTCCTTCTATTGGGGGGAGCACACATAGCCATCGCTCCCCAGTGATGTACCTGAACGCGTTCAATGAACGATCGTTCATGAACGCGTTCATATTTTGGGCGAACGTGAACTGAACGTACTGTATTTCCGCTAGATGAACGTAATTGAGAACACGTTCATTCTCAGCGCTGTATAACGGCGTTCAAAAGTGCGTTCATTCTCAGCACTGTATTATAACGGCGTTCAAAAGTGTGCCAGATTTCATATGCCTTTCAGCCGAAAACCCAGTTAAAACACACCGTAAACAGGCTTCAACATAATGCGGAAAACCACCCAATCTGGCAACAGCAAGCTGCCTGTGACGCGTACGCGCCTGTCACCCCTGGCTGTCGCACTAAAATATAAATATACTAAATATATCAGACTCCTCACAACAAACAATGTGGAACCGCGGAACCGGCGAGCATTGAATTAATTAATTAATTAATTAATTAGTATGGACGAAGCCGAGAGCAGCTGCAGCAGCACTCGCTCAGAGTGAGACTCTACGGCAGGGGTGGGCCGGAGGTTCCCCACGCCACGCCACTCCAGCACTGCAGCACTTCAGAAATTGCAGTACCGATAAGTCCATACACATGCCGCAGTTTCTGCGTGTCTGTGTCTTTAGTTGAAAGCCCAGTGGCGATCTGCTCATCTGTCATACTGATCAGACAGTCAATAACTGTGTTGTTATAATTAGCATCTGGTTAGCTAGCTATGCTAACGAATATAAGAAGCTTTGTCTACAGTCAGTGAGGTAAAGGCACATCTTTATATGATCATTATAGTTCTAAAAAAAATAAGAGAATAAAGTAAACAGGTATAAAATACTATATGACAGTTATTAATAAAGAAGAATACAGTTTGAAAGGGTAGTGATTTGTCAAATATCCATAAATTAAAAGAAAATCTGCTTACAGTTGTGTTTGGGTGTTGAGAGATGTGTCCATAGATCTCCTAATGTTGCTCTCATAGTGCAACAAATCTTCCCAGGGGAGCATGCCCCCCGGACCCCTCTAGAGGAGGTTAGGTCCCCCCCACTTAAACCATGTTCACATGGATAGTCAACTAAATACATTTGCACACATCTTGTGTCCATAAATTATCTTTCTGTTTTGGTGGTCACGCCACACCGTGCACGTGCATGCATACGCGAGTCATGGTGAGATATCTGGATTAAGAGGTTGCTTTTTCTTTGCACAGAATGAAATGAATGGGCTGTGATTTTAGTTTTTTTAAGCAGAGGTCAATAACTTGTACGGCCCTCTGAGGATATTGTAAAAATTGAAATGGCCCATTAACATCGTACAGGAGACAAATAATAGCTCGCAGCAACGTATTGAAAAAAGAACTATGAACTATAAATTAGTTCATTTTTGAAACCATGAACTTTAGTTCAACATTTTGAATTATGAACTATGAACTGAACTAGTTCATTTTAAAATGTGTGAACTGTGAACTGAACTAGTTCATGTAGAAAGTGAACTTTCCCAACACTGTCGCTCCCTCAAGTTGCCGGGAACGGCCAAATTGATCTGGAGGAGGACGTGACAAGGAGAGGTGTCTGTTGGCTGCTGCCAGACGTTCCACCTCAGTGATTCTAGCCACTCTGAGCACCCGAGGCATGCAGCTACAGCGCATGCAGCTACAGCGCATGCAGGCGTTTACCGTGAGAACCTCCCTCAGATGCTCGAATTTCGTCCCCACTGACCGCCAGAAGCGGCCGAGGCAGGAGGGGCGGCGGTCGTGGCCGTCCTCGGGCTCAAGAGAAGCCATACAGGCGCTACATGAATGAACCATTCTGTAGGTAGCCAGATGCAGCGTAGCCGGGAGCGGGTGCGGGAACACAGCCTTCACCAGCTACCTGCTTAATGGAAAGAGTAGAGCGTTGCTGCTACTCGCCGAACAGAAAGAGGGATGTAATTACACCCACGTTACCGGCAGAGGGAGCGAGAGCACTGCCTTCACCTGGCTGGATTAATAAACACAGCAGTTCAGCGTCTACCAGGAGCAGGGGCGAGAACACTGCCGGCTGAGTTAGAGACGAATGCCAGATGCAGCATAACCGGGAGCGGGTGCGGGAACACAGCCTTCACCCGCTACCTGCTTAACGGAACGAGGCAGTTTAGCGTCTACCAGGAGCGGGGGCGAGAACACTGCCTTCACTGGTTGAGTTAGAGACGAATGCCAGATGCAGCGTAACCGGGAGCGGGTGCGGGAACACAGCCTTCACCAGCTACCTGCTTAACAGAAAGAGTAGAGCCGCGCCGCTACTCGCCCAACAGAAAATAGGGATGTAATTACACCCACGTTACCGGCAGAGAGAGCGGGAGCGAGATCACTGCCTTCACCTAGCCGGATTAGTAAATAAGGCAGTTTACCAAGAGCGGGGGCGAGAACACTGCCTTCACTGGCTGAGCTAGAGGCGAGTGCCAGATGCAGCGTAACCGGAAGCGGGTGCGGGAACACAGCCTTCACCAGCTACCTGCTTAATGGAAAAAACCAGGCAGTTTAGCGTCTACCAGGAGCGGGGGCGAGAACACTGCCTTCACTGGTTAAATTAAAGACGAATGCCAGATGCAGCGTAACCGGGAGCGGGTGCGGGAACACAGCCTTCACCAGCTACCTGCTTAACGGAGAAACAAGGCAGTTCCGCGTCTACCAGGAGCGGGGGCGAGAACACTGCCTTCACTGGTCGAGTTAGAGACGAATGCCAGATGCAGCGGGAGCGGGTGCGGGAACACAGCCTTCACCAGCTACCTGCTTAACAGAAAAACAAGGCAGTTTGGCGTCTACCAGGAGCGGGGGCGAGAACACAGCATTCACCAGCTACCTGCTGAACGGGAAGAGTAGAGCGGTGCTACTACTCGCCGAACAGAAAAAGGGATGTAGCTACATCCGCATTACCGGTAGAGGTAGAGGGAGCGGGAGCGAGAGCACTGCCTTCACCTAGCTGGGTAAAATAAAGAAGCTTAACAGTACACGCAAGACGTTAGCCGAGCGGCTGCTGCTAACGATCAAGCGAGATCAAGTCAAATAACACACATGTTTAAGACCAGATAACTAGCTTCTAAAGAATAGAATAGCACAGAGCCGTAGTTACAGCAGTAACCATGGCCAGGGCTCACACGGCATCTAACCGTAGTTACAGTAGTAACTATGGCCAGTACCTACACGGCTTAGAACCGTAGTTACAGTCGTAACTATGGCCAGCACTTACACAGCATAGAGCCGTAGTTACAGTAGTAACTCTGGCCAGTACTTGCACGGCTTGGAACCGTAGTTACAGTAGTAACTATGGCCAGTACTTACACAGCATAGAGCCGTAGTTACAGTAGTAACTCTGGCCAGTACTTGCACGGCTTGGAACCGTAGTTACAGTAGTAACTATGGCCAGTACTTACACGGCTTAGAACCGTAGTTACAGTAGTAACTATGGCCAGTACTTACACAGCATAGAGCCGTAGTTACGGTATTGCCTATGGCCAGTACGTGCACGGCTTGGAACCGTAGTTACAGTAGTAACTATGGCCAGTACTTACGGATTAACCCCGTAGTTACAGTATTAACTATGGCCAGTACTTACGGCTTAGAACCTTAGTTACAATAGTAATCGTCCTAGTGCTAGGAGTCTAGTACTAGGAGCAGTAAATACAACGATATAGCGCTACTGCAACCATACCATGCGTTTACCGGGAGCGGGAGCGAGAGCACTGCCCTCACCGGCTGAGTTAAATAATTAAGCTTAACCGTACATGCAAGGTGTTAGCCAAGCGGCTGCTGCTAACAATCAAGCAACCAAGTCAGAACACAATGTTAAGACCAGATAATTAGCTTCTAAGAAAGAGAACAGCCCGCATAGAACCGTGTCTGGTTACAGTAGTAACCGCACATGCCGAGCACACAGCACCCGCCGTGAAGATGTTCTCTGCATATCATCCTAGTGCTAGGAGTCTAGTACTAGGAGCAGTAATACAACAAACTAGCGCTACTGCAATCAAACCCTATGCTACAGGGAGCGAGAGCACTGCCCTGAGTTAATAGTTAAGCTCAACAACAAGGTGTTAGCCAAGCGGCTGCTGCTAACAATCAAGCGACCAAGTCAGAACACAAATGTTAAGACCAGATAATAGCTACTAAGAAATAGAAAGTACTTACCTTACTTTCTGCATCTAAACGAAAAACGGGTTTAAAGGGGCTTCCATACTAAATCGAATGAGGGACGCAGCCAAAGCTGGGACTCAAATGCTAATGATAGCTCGGGCACAACGCCACAAGCAGAACTTTCAGAAGAGCATAAGGGCAACTTTATGGGAGAGGAAGCGGGAACACTGTCGTCACCAGAAAGTCTAAGCCACAAACAATAAGACGGTAATCAGGACAACTTGGCTGGGAGAGGGTGCGGGGACACAGCCATCACCAGCAACAAGCTGACACAAACCTGTCCGTCGAGGCTCTGCACAGCCGGCGCAGCTCCTGGAGGACGCGTCTAACGACCCGTAGCTCCGACTGTCAGTCGCGAAGCTGCACGCGGCCAGCTGTTTGCAGAGAAATCCCTCAGATCAAACGTTCAAACCTGAACGCTGTAGGCTACAAAAACGTAGCCACGGTACCCTCGCGCAGCGAGAAGATGAAAGGAACAGATCCTCTGACAATACCGGCTGATGTAGCCGGTGTCACAGGTGACTTTGTTGTTATTGGTACTCGAGCTGCGCATGCGTGCGATGGACATATCCAGTGCTAAAGCACCGCCTCTGGCGGTCAGTAGGAACGAAATAGAACCCAAACTGCTCAAACTTCCTTACTTTTCCTAAAATTTGTATATTTATTTATTTTGGGGTGTGGAGAATGAAGAGAAAAAAGAGAGGGAGAGGAAAAGAGAGCACCCCGTTTACTTTTCCCATTTTATTATCCAGAGTTTCTGTGAACTTTTGAATAAAGTAGTTGATCTACTATTAGTAGTTTGTGTAAATGCATTCATGTTTTTTTTTCCCCATTAACATAAAATAAATCTCACGTACCCCCTGCAGTACTCCAACGTACCCCTAGGGGTCCGCGTACCCCCATTTGAGAACCACTGTTCTCGTGTTCTAGGAAACAGAACTGTTCGAGGTCTGAAACTGTGGTAGACAGTGAGGATGTTTTCCATAAGAGATGCAGATATCGTACGTGTTTTCCATGTGGTGAAAATATAAGATTTTAGTAATAATAAATGAGACATAAAAGTGCTGAACTACTAAACAAACATCATTTAAATGTATTTTCCGCTTTTTAGTCTTCTGTTTACTTTGGTAGATTCTGCCGTGCACTTCATTTACTCAATACGTTGCTGCACACATCGCTTCATAAAAACCTTAAGATGGGTGTCATATAAGGTGTGAAAAGAAACACATTACAAAATGACATTTAAATACATTTAAGTAGTTAAGATTTAGTGCAATTACAAAAAAAACACATCTTAGCAACATCCCCCTTTATTTGGCACATTTTCATGAATACAAATCACAGTTTTAGTTGGCTGTGGTGTCTCATTCATAAATACATAAATTGATCTTGTATCGATCAATGCAGAATGTTTTCAGAATGGCCGCCCGATTATTTGTTCTACCTCTAGTCCTGAAGCCTGTGAACTCATACGTGTTATTTCTTTTCGTTAAAGTGATTTATTTTTGGTTGTTTTGTACAAAAAAGATGATTTGTTTGAAACAATGAATCCAATATCACGGATGCTGATGACCTAATCTTTTATTTTCAAGTGAAATGAACGCCAGACGGGGACCAGGACAATTTTGAAGCTTCTTCTTGCCCCTGTTGAACATGACGGACTATTTGAGCATTTAGAATTTTTTTATTTGTACCTTGAATGTTTTTTTTGTTTTGCTTCTCATTATTATAATTAATATTGTTGTTTGTTTTGTTTCTGACATATTCAATAAATTGACTAATAAAGTCTAACACTGTTGTTTTCACAGCGTTACCTGAGGAGCCTGTTCAGAGTGATGCTGTCGTCGTGCGGCTCGCCTCTCAGAGCCGACGCGAACGGCCATTTCCATCTCAGCAAGCACGCCATCGGTGAGTTCTATCCGTTCTTCAAGAAGGGCGTCTTCGAGCACAGCAGCCACGGCACCGGATGACCCCGCGCAAGAAGAAACCTCCTCCAAAGAACCAAAAGGAAAACGAAAAACAGCTCGGTGCCTTTTTCTCCAGAGAGAATCGCCTCAGAGGGTCAAAGACGGAAAAGCTTGCAGGTCAGTTTCCTGGATCTGAAACCAGGTGCTGCTCAGAGGAAGAGGAGGGAGCTCAGAGCTGTGTTTCAAGAGTTTAATTTAAACTATGTTACGGCACTACACGGCTAGACTAAATATATTAACATGCAGCTACGATATTTATAGAAACTCATGACCGTTTAGCAACTCTAAAAGTAAAAAAAAGCTGTGTTTTTATCACCTGCTGAACAAAAGATGATCAACTAAACGGTTCCTCAGCAACAAAGTAATATATGATACAAAAACACCACACATTTCAGCTTCTTAAACGCGAAGATTTGCAGTTTTTCACTGCTAAATATCATTATATACAGGATATATATTGACTGTTAGTCGCTGTTTAAGGAAATAATGCATTTTTAAGACGTTAACTTAGATTCTGGGAAATTATGTTGGGCATTTTTCACTCATTTTTCACATTTTATAGATTTATGAACCACTGTATTAAGAGAGAAAAAAGGAATAGATAATAGAAATATGTATTTTAGTTCAAACACATGATGGACCTTGAGTTGTTGAGAGAACAGCTATGAAAGACTGAACACTACTTTGACAGTAGATCACATTATCCTTTGTTTACTGACATTACTTTGCACTCGGATGTTAGACTGAACGGGGATAAATAAACATTAAACCGTTAAATGCTAGTCTGTGTGTTCGCTTCAGGTCACAGAAAACAAGTCAAAGTAATGCTGGAATTCCTCCATTGTGCCGTAGCAACAAGAGACGGACTCAATATTAGCATGGCAAGGCGTAATGTGATGTATATTTGAAGCTTAAGTCCCAAAAAAACCCACATTTCTCTTGTTGTCAGACTGCTTTCTTTCCCGTCGCCGTGACTCCAGCACTGTTTGAAGTTGGCGACGAGCAGATATCACTCAAGCTGAAATAACTCTGTGGAAGTGAAGCTAAAACACACAACCAGTAACAAGTTATGATGATGTGTCGCCTGCCGCGGTTACTCCGTTAAAACCACAGCAGCTAAGAGTCTCTAGATTCATATTTTGGTTTCCATTTAACAACTTTATATGCACTTATGATCTTATCGGTGCCATCCGACAGGTTTCTCTTTAAATGTTATATCAGTGCCGCGCTTTATATGGGTCCAAGCAGGAGTGGATGAAGTTAATTTATATAATTCCCAAAACGTGGGATAATCCCAAAGATAGTTACAAGGACAACATTTGCCTTTTTTTTTTTTTACATTTGCATTTTGTGACCTGTAAGTAAAGTAAGTGTTTGAGAAGAAGGGAAAGTGTTTGAGTTTGTTCCTTGCAAGCGTTCTTATGCTTTAACGAGTCATTAACCCATTACCCACTTTGTATAGGAATAATAATCATGGAAGCCTGTAAAATAAATAGATCCCAGAAAGTGATGGTGTTTAGTTTAACTTACACTTTTACTCATTAGATTCTTTCTGTAATGCCACGGACAGAATCTTCTCTCACAGGAACACTTTTCCTCCGGCAGCTCAGCACTTATATTCCCGAGCTGATTTTATTTCCAAAGACCCATCGTGTGATCCTGAAGTCTTCCTCCTCACCGTTTGAACGCTTTGTTTTTGACACTCGTGGAGTTTAGTTTGCCGTCCGACCGCTGCCTGCTTTTCTCCTGAGCCACCGTGTGTGTAAATAGATTGTAAATGTCGATGTGCATAGTTTTTCTAAATGATATGCTTGTATGCGATGTGAACTATTGACATTGAATGTCAGTAAAGGGAATGTACAACAACCTCCGGACTGTGTGGACTCTTTTCTTTCCTTCGTGAAGCACCTGCCAGACAAATGTTTATTTTAACGCAAACTATGATCATTTACTATTTCGACGATGTTGTTCGTTTTCTGTGACCTAAACCAGAGGCGATTACTTTCGCTCTCAATGTGTGTGAAGATAACTGTCAAAGGAAAAGTTTGAGACATTATCCCTTACATCAGGGGTGTCAAACTCAAGGCCCGGGGGCCAAATCCGGCCCGCGACCTCATTTTATGCGGCCCCACAAGAGCTTGCAAAGAACGGTTACAGGCTTATTTACAGAAGCACACAAACTACATGTCCCACAATGCATCTGCATTTGACTTTTTTCTCAGAATTAGACTTTTTTTATTTCAAGATTTCACTTTTTTTCTTTTTAAATCATTTTGTGACATGCTCACTGAAGAGACTTGCAATTATTTCCCCTAGACTTCTGCTTTCAGACGTAGTTAATTATGAAGTTATTACCCTATCCGATAATAATCCAATGCAGAGGCAATAACATTATTTTATATATATATATAACATATTTATATATGCATTTTTATATAGTCTTAAAGTTACAACTGGCCCTTTAAGTGCAACCATAATGCTGATGTGGCCCGTGGTGAAATTGAGTTTGACACCCCTGCCTTACATGTTCCAGCTTAAGCTTAGTTAGTTAGTTTCGTAACGGTTGTAGCTTTTCTCCGACGCGGAGGGATACTGACTTGTTGTGAAAAGTAACTACAATTCTACCCGTGATATACGCTCATTATATCACGGCTAACAACCAATCAGATTGCTTGATTTGACTTGTCCGTTTTATAAAATTACATATTTAGTTAAAGCGGTACAAATGCCTAGCGTAAATATGTTGTTGGTCAACCGCTTAGAGATGTCCCGCCCCTTAGCCTATCACGTACACTGTGTTGGTGTTCTAGCCAATAGAAGCGCAAGGGTTACAGAGTGATGTCACTTTGTTCAGGAAGTAAACCAAGGAGTCCAATTGCAGACCATTCACATGCACACAAACCTTTATATAAACACTGCACTGAACGGAAAACCCCGAAGAGCATAATAGGGCTTCTTTAACAAGATTTAAGAAAGTACAAAAGTCACAAATGAGACAGAAATATTCTTTATTGTGGTTTTAACATTAGATTGAAGTTGTGGTTTGGAGTTGACCTCAGAAACACTCCTCGGCATCGGCAACAGAAACACATTCATTCTTAGCAGCAGGTTTGATAACCAGAATAAAGAACCTCGGAAAGCACATTTTATATTTTAGTTTAAACACATTTAGAAAATCATCGGTGAGCTGCAGTTTCATCACGTTGTGTGACGTCAGCATTAAGTTCATTATCGTGTATAAAGTCAACAGTCAGTAGGTTGGGTAACGTATCTCCCTCTGGATCTCGCTTCCCTTCAGTCACATCCGAAAGGCCACCACGCTCAAATCTCTCAAAGCTCACTCATTCACTCTGGCTTTCAAACTCTCTCTCTCTCTCACAAACTCTCTCTCTCTCTCACACACTCACACACACACACACACACACACACACACACACACACACACACACACACACACACACACACACACACACACACACACACACACACACACACACACACACACACACACACACACACACACACACACACACACACCTGTATGTTGGAAGTGGCTGCTCTAGAAACTTTTAAGCCAGTACAATTATCTTTAGGGAAGTTATGAAATGAGACGGAGGTAGAGAAGTGAAGTCTTTGGTGTTTCTAAGTCCCCGGAGAGTCCTTGCCCCCCAGGATCAGCTGTGAGGGTCTGAAGGGGAAGTCGAACCCCAAAGACCTCGTCTTCTCCTGGCAGCTCCTCAGCAGCTCGTCGTACTCCTGCAGGTCACATGGTTACTTCTCTCAGCTGACTGGGAATACTCTCAAGGTCCCTTATTCTACTGTTCTTCATCAGTATATTACAGGTCTGTTACTTTAGATGAAAACAAGGAGCCCCTCCCCACGCCCCTCTGAGAGACATTTGGTTACAAAGAACTCAATGGTGCTCTCTAGGAGGAGATTCAGGTGATAAGGGGGGGGGGGGGGGGGTTACCTTGGTTGCTGATTGGCTAATGGTTACACAAGACAACACATCGTGATGACATCATAAAGTGTCCAAAATCTGATCAGCTCATTTTCAGACAGGTTTTTATAGAAATGGATCAAAAAGAGAGAGAATCTTTGTTCCTGAAACTTTCAGAGTCTCTTTACACAGAGGGGACACATGTTGATGTAGAAGAGACATGGAGAAGAGGGGACACATGTTGATGTAGAAGAGACATGGAGAAGAGGGGACACATGTTGATGTAGAAGAGACATGGAGAAGAGGGGACACATGTTGATGTAGAAGAGACATGGAGAAGAGGGGACACATGTTGATGTAGAAGAGACATGGAGAAGAGGGGACACATGTTGATGTAGAAGAGACATGGAGAAGAGGGGACACATGTTGATGTCGAAGAGACATGAAGAAGAGGGGACACATGTTGATGTAGAAGAGACATGAAAAAGAGGGGACACATGTTGATGTAGAAGAGACATGAAGAAGAGGGGACACATGTTGATGTAGAAGAGACATGAAGAAGAGGGGACACATGTTGATGTAGAAGAGACATGAAAAAGAGGGGACACATGTTGATGTCGAAGAGACATGAAGAAGAGGGGACACATGTTGATGTAGAAGAGACATGAAAAAGAGGGGACACATGTTGATGTAGAAGAGACATGAAGAAGAGGGGACACATGTTGATGTAGAAGAGACATGAAGAAGAGGGGACACATGTTGATGTAGAAGAGACATGAAAAAGAGGGGACACATGTTGATGTAGAAGAGACATGGAGAAGAGGGGACACATGTTGATGTAGAAGAGACATGGAGAAGAGGGGACACATGTTGATGTAGAAGAGACATGGAGAAGAGGGGACACATGTTGATGTAGAAGAGACATGAAGAAGAGGGGACACATGTTGATGTCGAAGAGACATGAAGAAGAGGGGACACATGTTGATGTAGAAGAGACATGAAAAAGAGGGGACACATGTTGATGTAGAAGAGACATGAAGAAGAGGGGACACATGTTGATGTAGAAGAGACATGAAGAAGAGGGGACACGTGTTGATGTAGAAGAGACATGAAGAAGAGGGGACACATGTTGATGTAGAAGAGACATGAAGAAGAGGGGACACGTGTTGATGTAGAAGAGACATGAGGAAGAGGGGACACGTGTTGATTTAAAAGAGACATGAAGAAGAGGGACACATGTTGATGTAGAAGAGACATGGAGAAGAGG
>NC_047503.1:43578217-43583217 GCF_902827115.2 Pseudochaenichthys georgianus
ACACACCACACACACACACACACACACACACACACACACACACACACACACACACACACACACACACACACACACACACACACACACACACACACACCACACACACACACACACACACACACACACACACACACACACACCACACACACACACACACCACACACACACACACACACAAAGATATCTGTTACATAAACGGTTGTGGTATGACAGTTTGTGACTACATGTTACAATCCTCTAAACTGTTTTGCATATTGCAGTTTTTTCTTTGATAAATTCCCTGTTAAGCCCCGAGCCTGTTTTTCAGGTTTCAGGCTCGAAATGACATTCCCAGAACAAATGACCATATCTTCCCTTCTAAAAGGGTTACATTAATAATCTTTTTTCTCAAAGCAATGATAAACCTGTGAGTTGGATGTAGAAGAGTCAGAATAAATATAGATGTTTTTTATTTTAAAGAAAATTCAGATTGAACATGGTAAAAAACTGTAAATTATAATGTCCGTCCAAAACATATGTTGTACTTATAGTGAAAACTAACCTTGGATGATGGGTTAGTAGACTAAAAGCTTTAGTAATCCAAACTACAACATATAATAAGTACCCTGTATCAAGATTGATGCAAAACAAGTGATATTTGACCTTTTTAGAGAGATTTAGCTAAACCTTCTGGGGCCATTTGGGTGGGTTTTTCTTATCTCTGGCCCCCCTTGCTCAATTTTGACATGTGACATCTCTTTCTGACCGTTAGAGCCAATAGAATCGAAGGGAAATCGTCCCACACACACTCATGTTAAAAATAAATATTGTGTCTTTTTTAATGTAATCTGGCTTCAGAGCGTAGGAATATCCCTGCTCTGATATTTGAAAACGGAATTGCAGTTTTATTGCTTATAGATTATCAGAACATTTCAAAGGGGACACAGCCACATTGGATATTAACCTATGGATTAACTACATCATCGTTTTTATCGTTTTAATGCCATTGAAGACCAGTTTTGACCAGACAAAATCAAGGTAAACGATGTTAGCGTTTTAGGCTACCTAGCGCCACATGTTTTGATGTACGTTTTTGTTGATAACGTCGCAAGTTTGTATCTTTCAGTGTTGAGGTGGGCACCGTTAGATTCTGTGTCTTTACGATCATAAACGATGTGTTGGATGTGCGGCTAGGATAAGTAATAAGGGAGCTAGGAGTGATTTTCGGTGCAGTAATAGGTTAGCATTTTTCGCTCGGGGCTAATTCAGAGGGTCAGTTAGCATTGTGTGTTTAAAAAAAATAATAAATGAAAAAGATCAGTTAAATTAGTTTTTTCCCGTTATATGGATAAAAAATATTCATAGTTTATTAAATATTAAGGTTCCTTAGACGTTGTTACTTGCAAATGACGCGATTTCGGCCCAGGAACCGGGTCCGTGGGGCTTAAGAGGAGCAGCAGCACTACAAAGGTCTATGAGGGACACTGAAGATAGAATAAGGAAAAATAACAATGCTACATAAACACACACACACACACACACACACACACACAACACACACACACACACACACACACACACACACACACACACACACACACACACACACACACACACACACACACACACACACACACACACACACACACACACACACACACACACACACACACACACACACACACACACACACACACACACACACACACACACACACACACACTCAGACACACACACTCAGACACACACACACTCAGACACACACACACTCACATTGACCGTAAAGATAATATTATGCAAATGGCTTGGACAAAGAATGATGATGCTGTTTCCATCCTGTCTGATTATTTTGGACAGATTCAAATGCAGGCTGCATTCATTACACATACCGACACACACACAGACAGACACACACACACACACACACACACACACACACACACACACACACACACACACACACACACACACACACACACACACACACACACACACACACACACACACACACACACACACACACACACACACACACACACACACACACACACACACACACACACACACACACACACACACACACACACACACACACACACACACACACACACACACACACACACACACATCTGCCTCCAATAACCGCAATCAGATAAATGTCTGAGCAGCCACACAGCGAGGCCTGGCGAGTGAATCAGCCGCCGGCCGGAGGACAAAAACAGAAATGGGGAAGGAGGTGGGGGTCTTGGAAAAAAGTCTGAAAAATGAAAAATTGGAGGGGGGGAGGACTCATGTGCTAGACATCGTAAAACTGTTTCCTGCGACTCGCGGACTCAGGGGAGGGGTTGTCATTTTTTTTTTACAAGCTTCTCTTCCCAAAATGAAACAGACAAGTGTTCGTAATAACACAACCAGACATGCGGGAGTTTTTCTTTTGAGATTTTTCAAAGAATACATCCAGCAGCTCAGTGTGTGCAGTTATACTACACATTTAGGGGAACATCTGCTCTATTTCAGTGTTGATGCTAAATGTATTCAATTAAAGCATTCAATTCCTCAGTGAGTGCCGACCAAGACAGAGTTTTTCTTCTCGTTCCCAGCATGCATTGCTCACACTCTTCTAGCAACCAGGATCCTTGACACCTGTATCTTCTCCCAAAGCTAATGTAGATTCGGTCTCCCTCAGCTAGATTTATTTTGGCCATGTGCTCTCAAATGAGTCTCAAATGAATCAGACAAATCCCTACAACATTTATCCTGGTCCATATCATCCTCTCATATTTTGAAATGTGACTTTTTACCCTGGCCGACAAGTACAAATGCGCTATAACGGTCCGAAACATTTATATTTGTATAGATTATATATTTGGCAACTGCAACTGCCACTCAACTACAATGTAAGTTGTATTGGCTAATTTGAACAATGGGATTGTATGATTTCTTCTTATGTTATTGCAGATCTGCTGTAAGCTAGCTAGCTAATGTAGCTAATTGTTTGTCTTTGTCTCTTAGACCTTTTTCTTTTTATGGGTAATCATTTCTCATATATAACAACATCTGATGTATGAGTTCGTCTGATACATTTATTTGCATCATGCAGCAGTACTGAAGGCCTTCATTTTGGATTAGATAAATCCTCAAAAGCAACACACGCCCTCTTCTTCTGCTGCCTCGAAGGATGTTTACTGTCACTAAACCATGGAGGAGAAACTCCCTCTAATACTCTACCATCCGCCTCTCAGCCGGCGCTCGGTGGTGGCTTTGAACTTGTGGCAAGCTCAGCGTTTGAAGTCAGCAGTCTGGAAGAAGCCTGAACCTGTGGTTTGCTCGTGGTTCGTCGGGACGTTACGTAAGGCGTCATTATTTGCAGCTTCTTGCTGCGGGGGCCTCAGTTACATCATGGTTGAACTTTGCCGTGTGGCGCTGATGTTATTTTTGGCAAAGTAGTGTTATGCACCTGAATAGAGAAAGGCTGGCGCCGCACTCAGGAAAAAGAAGAAGAAGAAGAAGAAGAAGAAGAAGAAGGAGGGGGAGGAAGAAGAGGAGTTGACAGGGAACGTTAGCCACAACCAGCGAGGCTGTTAAAGACTAAATGAGAGTTAAACGCTCCCCTGCTGATGACTTTAGCAGCCAGTCCCTGGGGACGCTGTCGGAAAGAGCGACGGCGAGGAAAAAGTCAAGGCGTTCCAGTTTGGAGCGAGTCTCCTTCAGTGACTGCTTTCACAGATTATGATATTCTTTTGGAGCTGAACAAAACCCTTACAGTCTTTGCTGGGCTTCGTCTCCTGCCTCTTAAATCGTCTGCGGTCTGGAAACATTTTCCCGACGAGAGAAGCTGGCGAGGCTCCGAGCTGCCATCATCATTGTCAACTCCTGTAACAAGGCTGATTCCCAGGAACGGCTCTCCCCCTCCCGTCGGCTTTTCAAGCTTTATTTCTCCTTTCTTATTTTAAACAAAAACATTTCTTTCTTCCAGGGAAATTCTGATCATTTCCCCCGGCTCCCACCTCCCGACAGTACATTTGGATATTCAGGTTAGACTTGATATCCTGTCTTCCCTGTGTGAACCCCATCCCCCTAAACAACTGGCATCCCGGCCCCTACCACACACACACACACACACACACACACACACACACACACACACACACACACACACACACACACACACACACACACACACACACACACACACACACACACACACACACACACACACACACACACACACACACACACACACACACACACACACACACACACACACACACACACACACACACACACACACACACACACACACACACACACACACACACACACACACACACACACACACACACACACGCACACGCGCAGAATCCTCATCATGGCTGCAGATGTGGCTCCAGTGAGTGAGTCATTATCTTGGGTTTGCTCTCTTGCTCTTTCTCTCTCTGCCACCATGGCAACTGACGGATGTTTGGCAGGAAGTCCTTGGCACTGAGCCAGACTAAACCAGTAATAGATCTGCAGGGATAGAAAGACAGAGGTTTTTTTTATGTATTTGTGCCACAGAAACAGAAAACAAGTGTGTGTGCCAGTGTGAGTTAAAGCGTGTAAACATAAGAGAGGAGAGATGGCCCGGGCTTCAGTTTGGCGAAGCTCCAGTCGCTCCATAAAGCTCTGATTCTGAACCAACAAAGCTTTTTGCCACAACGCTCCCGCTTGGCACCCGCCGTGATTTCCCATCATCCCTTGCTCTGGCAGCTGGCCGACCTTTTCCTGCAGGCCTGCAAAGAGGATTAGGACTGAAGGGGGGGGAGGCGAAGGGAAAAAGAGAGCCTTGTTGTTTTTCTGTTGTCCCCTCGGTGACATCACCGCACCTTTTGATTCCAGATGCAAGGCGTTCAAAAGTGTTTTTCCCCGGGTTTATTTTACTTGGCCGCCCATTTTATAATTCTACGGCGAGGACTGTATCATGGGTGATTTAGGGGGGAAGGAACGGACAAAATGGCATCGCCTGCAGCCTGAAGGGTCAA
>NC_047503.1:43590717-43650717 GCF_902827115.2 Pseudochaenichthys georgianus
TCTCTTCCTCTGATTGTCTCCCCATGTGTTTTCTGTGTGGGACTGGCTGTGGCTTGGTTTTTGGAGATACTTTTATCACTTTCTTTTATAAGAAAGTTGTTCTCATTTTGTCGTTACTTTGTAAATTGTCTCTTTATTCTTCGTCAAAGAACAATAGATTTGAATTTTGCAAATCAGGTTCCTCTTTCTTTTTTATCTTATATTTTGTTACTTCCCTTTTAGCCCTAGATTATTGGGGAACGTAACATTGAGATAAAACTAAATATCAACTTAAAAAGTGAATGTAAGTTCATAACAAAATTCAAGAGTTAAAGGTTTTATTGTCATATGCACAAAGCTACAGTGTAGAAATGGCACTTAAATTCTTCTGACCTGAGCTCCTCCAACAATCCAACATATACAGCGGGGCAAAAAAGTATTTAGTCAGCCACCAATTGTGCAAGTTCTCTCACTTAAAAAGATGAGAGAGGCCTGTAATTTTCATCCTAGGTACACTTCAACTATGAGAGACAGAATGGGGGGAAAGAATCCAGGAAATCACATTGTAGGATTTTTAATGAATTAATTGGTAAATTCCTCGGTAAAATAAGTATTTGGTCACCTGCAAACAAACAAGATTTCTGGCTCTCACAGACCTGTACATTCTTCTTAAGAGCCTCCTCTGTCCTCCACTCGTTAACTGTATTAATGGCACCTGTTTGAACTCGTTATCAGTATAAAAGACACCTGTCCACAACCTCAAACAGTCACACTCCAAACTCCACTATGGCCAAGACCAAAGAGCTGTCAAAGGACACCAGAAACTAAATGGTAGACCTGCACCAGGCTGGGAAGACTGCATCTGCAATAGGTAAGCAGCTTGGTGTGAAGAAATCAACTGTGGGAGCAATTATTAGAAAATGGAAGACATACAAGACCACTGATAATCTCCCTCGATCTGGGGCTCCACGCAAGATCTCACCCCGTGGGGTCAAAATGATCACAAGAACGGTGAGCAAACATCCCAGAACCACACGGGGGGACCGAGTCAATGACCTGCAGAGAGCTGGGACCAAAGTAACAAAGGCTGCCATCAGTAACACACTATGCCGCCAGGGACTCAAATCCTGCAGTGCCAGACGTGTCCCCCTGCTTAAGCCAGTACATGTCCAGGCCCGTCTGAAGTTTGCTAGAGAGCATTTAGATGATCCAGAAGAGGATTGGGAGAATGTCATATGGTCAGATGAAACCAAAATAGAACTTTTTGGTAAAAACTCAAATAGACGTGTTTGGAGGAGAAAGAATGCTGAGTTGCATCCAAAGAACACCTACTGTGAAACATGGGGGTGGAAACATCATGCTTTGGGGCTGTTTTTCTGCAAAGGGACCAGGATGACTGATCCATGTAAAGGAAAGAATGAATGGGGCCATGTATCGTGAGATTTTGAGTGACAACCTCCTTCCATCAGCAAGGGCATTGAAAATGAAACGTGGCTGGGTCTTTCAGCATGACAATGATCCCAAACACACTGCCCGGGCAACGAAGGAGTGGCTTCGTAAGAAGCATTTCAAGGTCCTGGAGTGGCCTAGCCAGTCTCCAGATCTTAACCCCATAGAAAATCTTTGGAGGGAGTTGAAAGTCTGTGTTGCCCAGCGACAGCCCCAAAACATCACTGCTCTAGAGGAGATCTGCATGGAGGAATGGGCCAAAATACCAGCAACAGTGTGTGAGAACCTTGTGAAGACTTACAGAAAACGTTTGACCTCTGTCATTGCCAACAAAGGGTATATAACAAAGTATTGAGATGAACTTTTGTTATTGACCAAATACTTATTTTCCACCATAATTTGCAAATAAATTCTTAAAAAATCAGACAATGTGATTTTCTGGATTTTTCTTTCTTTCTCATTTTGTCTCTCATAGTTGAGGTGTACCTAGGATGAAAATTACAGGCCTCTCTCATCTTTTTAAGTGGGAGAACTTGCACAATTGGTGGCTGACTAAATACTTTTTTGCCCCACTGTATAATAAAATACAAAAATATGAAGTAGTGCAAAAAGTCTATATACTTGTCACTCGCTTGTTGACAGCATATTGTGCAGGTTTAAGGAAGTATTGACACCACTTCTCAGCTGCTGAGGAGATCAGAAACTAAACCCTGGAGCTGCAGCAGGGTGTCGAGTCTCCACAAGCCCTCTGAGTAAATCTGCTGATGAGGGAAGTGAAGGTTATTTCCAGTCACCGTGACTCCTGGGACTGTAAACGGTTAATCATTCCTGGAGCTCCAGTTTGACCTCAGCTTCACCTCCCAACTCTTAAGTTTTTCCCGCGGCTGGTTTCCCATCGTGGAGACTTCCTCCCCCATGTGAAACTGCTAAGCTGAACAAACTGACGGGGTCGACCCCTGCAGACATGAAGCCAAGTCTGCAGATCTCCCATCTGAGAGGCCTAAGAGAGGCTATTTAAAGCCCCGCTGATCAGGAAAAAACACACACGGCTGACAGAGATTCATTAGCTCGTAGCGTCTTATATCCTGAGACAGGTTTACAGTCTGATGCAGACGCAGGAGGCTTTGAGAGGAGGAGGCTTTTTATAGCTATTGCACTTACTGTAAAGGCCTCAGGTTGCTTTAAAGAGTCGTTTTTCCACATGTAAAGGAATAAGTACCTCTTCTGCTGTTGTATCATATTCTGACTGCATACCAGTGGCCTCATGATGCCTTAAGCATCAATTTAGTCGAGTTGTAAACACGAAAAAGTGACAGAAGTATATATAGCATATTTACTATCCTTTGTATCCTGTGTTTGCATTTTGTGAGTAGGTTGGTTTATTATAGTGTAACTTATTCTGTATTTGTAGTTTGTGAGTTGGATTAAAGATACTTTATAGATATACTGTATATATTTCACTGCTGATATGCATCAGTTCATTCCAATGTTTACTTTCTATTTTTTTGTATTCATGTGCAATGCCTTGTTTACATGAGACTATAAGCCAAAGTGGGATTAACAAAGTAAAAAAGTACTGTTAAATAGAGATTTTGAGAAAGATATTCAAACCTGGGCTAACACCGCATTAAATGGCTTTCATAGTCAGATTCTTTGTTTACCATAAATATAGATGATTCTATGTCAACAGGTGTTTTGAAGCTGTGAATGTGTGGGGCTTTTATTTTGGAAGAAAAGAGAATTTAGGAAAGTCATTGAGAAGCTGTAATAATTTGACACAACATGGCAGCAATTGACACACTAGCCTCATCCCAATACCCCTCCTCGACTCCTCTCTTCCCCTCCTGCGGGATTTTGACCCGGAAATCGATCAAGACACGCCATTTTGAAGGACGTCCCAATAGCTGAAATGCACACGGAGGAGTCGAGGAGGGGTGAGGGGTGCGGGAGGAGGGGTGAGGGAGGAGGGGTGCGGGAGGAGACGAAAGGGAGGATACACGCGAGCAGACTACGCGGAAGTGTTTTCACTACTCGCATATAAAAGCCCCGCCCCCACCTTCACAGCTGGTCCATTTCAACAGAGGAAAACCGACAACTGGAAGATGAGTGGAAAAGCGTCACAAGTGCTATAAGTGCTCACAGCTCTGTGCTTATTATGTGCAATTCATTTCTAAAAGGCTTTCACATTACTATAATTATATTTTTATTTAAATGTAGGCTACATTTTACACCAAAACGGAACACAAAAGCAGGACCAACCATCATACATTAAATTCCTTGACTAACAAGAGAAAGATTCATTCATTTAAATAAATATTTAACCAGAAATGGGCCGGTTCTAAAGGGTTATTCAGTTAAAGGTGGGGTAGGTAAGTTTCAGAAACCGGCTCGAGATACACTTTTTGTTATATTCCATGGAATGCTCTTAACATCCCGATAGCAATGAATATCTTAAGTGCTTTGACAACAAATCCATACAAAAATGTCATCTGTAGAAGCCGTAATACTGTAAAAAGTACATCCATGTACCTACCTGCCTGTCAGCCTTCCATCGGGGCACAAACTTATCTCGTGCCCTCATTGGTCATGTGCGTGTTCATGTGTGTTGTGGGAGGGGCTCTGTAAGGAAGTGGCAGATTTTCTCCGGTTGTGTATTTTCAAATTCTAGCGATCTCGAGCCGGTTTCTCAAACTTACCTACCCCACCTTTAAGCCTGATGAGAGGGGATACAGCTGTGCACATGTCATCATTAACAGACGTAGTTTAAGAGTGCCGTTTGAGTGAACGAGGACATCCCAATTAATACCTGAGGACTCCTCTGTCCTCGCGTCACCTCCTCGTGTCTCTCGCTCGCATCTTACGGAGGCGGAGCTAAGATGCAAGGAAGGGACGCGAGTGAGGGAAAGGAGGAGTCGAGGAGGGGTATTGCGATGAGGCTAAGGGCTGCTCAAGTTAAACATGTTTTTACCAACTACTCATGTGGGTATGCGTCTGCTTCACCAATGAACAAACACAGAGACAAATGAGGCAAGAATGTACTTCCTTTCATGTGTGAAAACACTTTGAAATGATCCAATGACACACACTAATGGCGCATTTCCACTACAGCGCGGAGCTCGCTTTAAGCGTGCGTGCCCGGCCCATTTTTGGTAGCGTTTCTACTTGGCGTAGTTCCGGCTAGCGGGTACTATTTCACAGTTTTTCTGGCCCCATAAAATCGAGTTTCTTTCCGGGCCAACAACCGGGCTGAGTATGCTAAACTAGAGAGAAAATCGCTGGCAAGGGGGCTACAACTACAACAAAATGAACATATTTGACCGTGATTTAATTGTAATACACGTTTTTCAAAATGATGCCGAAGTAACAACATACTGATACCGGTTAGTACAAACGATGAATTAATGCTTTGAAAAGTCTGCAGACCGACGGCAGGCAAAAAAACCTTTTAAAATGCGTGTTTTCTAAATGGAGATCGGCTAAGCTAATGTTGTATATGCTCCGACCGTCCACACTCACAACAACGGCCTACAGACATAAATAAACCAGTAGCTAGGCCTACTAATGAGGCCTAGCCATACCGAGCGAGGCCGAGCGAGGCCCTGTAGTGGAAATGCGCCATAAGTCTCAGAGGTTTGAAGCATAAACACAAAGCTACAGTAAGAGGGGGTTAAGGGATAGTTTTTGTTGCTGTAACAAAAAGGATTGGTATCATTTGTGGGATTCTCCTTGTTTATCCATCCATCTATCTTCTCCCGCTTATCCGTGGTCGGGTCGCAGAGGTAGCAGTTCCAGCAGAGAGCCCCAAACTTTCTTTTCCCTGGCCACATCAACCAGCTCTGACTGGGGGATCCCAAGGCGCTCCCAGGCCAGCAAAGAGATATAATCCCTCCACCTGGTCCTAGGTCTACCCCTTGGTCTCTTCCCAGCTGGACGTGCCTGGAACACCTCCCTAGGGAGGCGCCCAGGTGGCATCCTAACTAGGTGCCCGAACCACCTCAACTGGCTCCTTTTGACGCGAAGGAGGAGCGGTTCAACTCTGAGTCCCTCCCGGATGACTGAACTTCTCACCTTATCCCTAAGGGAGACACCAGCCACCCTGCGGAGAAAACCCATCTCTGCGATCTCGTTCTTTCGGTCATGACCCATCCTTCATGACCATAGGTGAGGGTAGGAATGAAAATAGCCCGGTAGACAGAGAGCTTTGCCTTCTGGCTCAGCTCTCTTTTCGTCACAACGGTGCGGTAAAGCGACTGCAGTACCGCTCCTGCTGCTCCGATTCTCCGGCCCATCTCACGCTCCATTGTTCCCTCACTCGAGAACAAGACCCCGAGATACTTGAACTCCTTCACTTGGGGTAAGGACTCATTCCCTACTTGGAGTGGACAGTCCATCGGTTTCCTGCTAAGAACCATGGCCTCAGATTTGGAGGTGCTGATCCTCATCCCAGCCGCTTCACACTCGGTTGCGAACCGATCCAGTGAGTGCTGAAGGTCGCAGACCGATGAAGCCATCAGAACCCATAACTCAGGTCAGCTCCTATAAGTACCTTGGTGTCCATCTGGATAATACACTCAGCTGGAAGGCGCATGTTCAAGGTCTGTGCTCTAGACTTCAACAGCGATTGTACTTTCTGCGTCGACTCCGGGCTTTCGGAGTCGACCAGAAGTTCATGTTACTGTTCTATCATGGAGTGTTGGAGAGCATCATTAGGTATGGTATCACTGCCTGGTACGGTAACTTGACAGTGCAGTCAAAGTCACAGATCGCTCGCCTAGTACAGACTGCTATGAAAATTATGGGGGTTAAAAAACACCCATCTCTCCAAAACATATATGAGCAGTCCATTATCAGACAGGCAAACAAAATAGTGTCTGATCCCACCCACATACTCCACCCAGAATTCCAGCTCCTACCTTCTGGTAGAAGATTCAGGGTTCCCAAGAGCAGGCTGAACCGCTATAAGCACTCATTCCTACCAATGTCCGTTAAGCTTCTTAACATTCACAGGAAATGAAATGTAGTCAAAAGTCAAATGTAATGAAATGTACTTTTTAAATGTTGGCCATAAGGGTTGTGCAATAGGTCGCCATTGTCAGTATGTGCGTCTGTGTGTATTGTGTTTGTTCAAACGGTATATGATTGATGATATGTGTATGAATGTCCACTATGTTTGTATATTATGTACATGTATGCGGAACTGCTGGACGGAGCCCAGAACAAATTTCCTTACGGGGACAATAAAGTATATCGTATCGTATCGTATCGTAACCACATCATCTGCAAAAAGCAGTGGTGCAATCCTTAGTCCACCGAACTGCAGACCCCCTCCTCCACGACTACGCCTCGAAATCCGATCCATGTATATTACAAACAGGATTGGTGACAAAGCACAGCCCTGGCAGGGGCCAACCCTCACCGGAAATGGGTCCGACATACTGCAGAGGACTTTGGGAGTACAGAGATTGGATGGCCCTGAGTAGAGACCCCCTCACCCCATACTCCCGCAGCACCTCCCACAGTAACTCCCTGGGAACTCGGTCATACGCCTTCTCCAAGTCTACAAAACACATGTAGACCGGATAAGCGTACTCCCAGGCCCCCTCCAGGATCCTTGCGAGAGTAAAAAGCTGATCCGTCGTTCCACGACCAGGACGGAATCCGCATTGTTCCTCCTCAATCTGAGGTTCGACAATCGGCCTGACCCTCCTTTCGAGTACCTTGGAGTAAACTTTCCCGGGGAGGCTGAGTAGTGTGATGCCTCTGTAGTCTGATCCCCCTTTTTGAAAAGGGGGACCACCACCCCGGTCTGCCACTCCTTCGGTACTGTTTCCGACTTCCACGCAACGTTGATGAGACGTGTCAACCATGACAGTCCCTCAACACCCAGAGCCTTCAGCATTTCCGGGCGGATCTCATCCACCCCCGGGGCTTTGCCACAGTGGAGTTGTTTGACGACCTGAGTGACCTCCTCCCGGGAGATTGGTGTTGATCCCCCGTCATACTCCAGCTCTGCCTCTAACATAGAGGGCGGAGTTGTCGGGTTCAGGAGTTCCTCAAAGTGTTCCTTCCAACACCCTAACACTCCATCAGTTGAGGTCAACAACGTCCCATCCTGACTGTACACAGCTTGGATGGTTCCCTGCTTCCCCCTCCTGAGGTGTCGGACAGTTTTCCAGAACAACTTTGGTGCCGCCCGAAAGTCCTTCTCCATTTCTTCTCCGAACTTCTCCCACACCCGCTGCTTTGCCTCGGCCACGGCTGAGGCTGCTGCCCTTCGGGCCTGTCGGTACCTTGAGTTGAAGGCCTCCTGAACTTGGGCCTCCTCCAGACGTTCCCAGTTCACCCGAACTACACGTTTGGGCTTACCAGGTCTATCCAGAGGCTTCCCCCGCCACTCGACCCAAATCACAACCAGATAATAATAATAATAATAATAATAATAATACATTGCATTGTGATGGTGATTAGTTGACAACTCCGCCCCTCTCTTTACCCGAGTGTCCAAAACATACGGCCTCAGGTCCGATGATACGATAACGAAATCGATCATGGACCTTCTGCCTAGGGTGCTCTGGTACCACGTACACTTATGAGCATCCTTATGTTCGAACATGGTGTTTGTTATGGCCAATCCATGACTAGCACAGAAGTCCAGTAACAAACCACCACTCCGGTTCAGATCAGGGGGGCCGTTCCTCCCAATCACGCCCCTCCAAGTGTCTCCATCATTGCCCACATGTGCGTTGAAGTCTCCCAGCAATATTAAAGAGTCCCCTTCAGGAGCCCCATACTGGACTCTTTCCAAGAAGGCTGTATACTCTGAACTGCTGTTGGGTGCATAAGCACACACAACAGTCAGAGTTTTCCCCCCCATAACCCGCAGGCGTAGGGAGGCGACCCTCTCGTCCACTGGGGTAAACTCCAACAACGAAGCACCCAACCAGGGACTTGTGAGTAGCGGAGGTGTTGCCCACGTTGCCTTTTCGGGCTGTGCCCGGCCAGGCTCCGTGGCAAGCCCGGCCACCAGACGCTCGCCGACAAGTCCTCCTTCTGGGCCTGGCTCCAGAAGGGGACCCCGGGCTTCCTCCGGGCCGGGTATTCTCACTTCCTATGTCGTCTTTCATGAGGTCTTTTGAACCAATCTTAGTCTGGCCCAAGTGGCAAACTCTGGGGAAGAGCCGGGACGCCAATACGGAAGTGCCACACACTGCAGTTCATATATTGGCCGATAGGCGATGGCTGCAGAAAGGAGCAATTTCCATAGACCCCCATGTTAAAATGCCCAACTTTACAGCAGAAAAAAACATGTTTCTACCCCTGGCTCCATACATTTTTATTATCGATATAGTTAGATTGCACCTTCATGATTATGGATCTGTGAGTGAATTGTTTTCTAACACGACTCTTTTATTTATATTAGGTCTTAAAGTTTTTGAATAAATTAGGGCGTGGTCACTTTGATGGACACGTACATGCCTCACTGTCAGCTAACAGCAACTTGTCCACTCTGCTAGGCTACAACCATAGAGGCTACAACGTTAGTTAGTCATAGTACTGTACTTGACCCTTTAGCTTTAGCCGTGTTCGTGGTGATTGTGGGAATATTGTTACAAATACCAGACAATTAAGATGTCGTGCTGTGCGCTTGAATGTACTAACAGAACTTCCAAAAAGTCTACTCTCAGCTTTTTTCGGTGAGTAAAATGATAATATTATACATGTTAACCCCGTTAGCAGGTGTGTGTGTGCTTGTTAGCTTAGCTTGTTATGTAGCTTATTATCCAGCTAAGGACCCTTTATACATGTGTATATATATATATACAGTTTAGTTTATGATTCAGCCTTGGGTAAGACTTTTATAGTCTATGGCTATGACGCCCATAATGCTAAATGGGAGCAAATGTTAAAAGGGGACCCAATTATCCCAGTGGTGGCTGCCGAAGCTAACCGGAGCCGTAGCTAGCCCTTTGCGGCTCCGTTAGCTTCGGCCAGCGGCGGAGCCCGGCGTAACTGGAGATCAAGGAATGCAGCAAAACGCGGAATTGGTTCGCCTGCAGCCCGCTATAGTATTAGCTAAATAAATGATGTTGAACAAGTCTGAGCTGAACATCGCCACAATTGTTCTGCTATGTATCGGTACTTATTTTATTTTCTTAACGTGTGAATGACAAGAATTAAGAATAACAACAAATAGCTATTTATCTTGCATATTGTCTCGTTTGATTATGAATGTAACGTTTATATACACTGTTTTATCAAAACCAAAGTGCCACGCAGTAACTTGGGAGGCCCATGCATGTATTTCAGCAGGAAATGTGCAACCTAGATTACATTTACCAACACAGACTATATAGAAATATTTGTAAAAGTTGTTCATGCGTTATTAAGTGAATATGGCATTAACCCTCCTGTTGTCTTTGGGTCGGTTTTCATGTATTTTTGAATAAAGGTTTCCTTCAGGTGATCCAGACAGGCTGGACCAGTGGGTGCTGAACATCCGGAGGAATACATGGACCCCCAACGTTTCTTCTCGCCTGTGCAGTGCACACTTTGAGAGTCATCCCTTCAGCACGGACTCATGGGTACAGATCCTTTTTTTTTTTTTTAAATAACTTGGTTCCATTTGTGAGTGTAAATTGTTGTTACTAATGAAATACATGTTATACATCATACAATGCTAAATAATTGTTATGGCACAGCTTGCACATCAGTGATGAGTAATGTTCTTTTGATTAAAGGCCAAATTAAGATTTTGCCAGTTAAGTATAAAAACATAGACATCGATTTTTTTTGCAAACCTTCACATTTCTCTTCAATTTATGCAAAGACTCTTTATCATAGATAGAGAATTGCCATTTCCCCCACATACTCTATGTTAAAAACAGATGAATTATATTACCTTTTTTTACATTATTTTAATAGCAACATTCATTCATCTGTTGTCATCTTATAACTTATTTATCTTAACAGCTATCACTGTAAAAAAAAAAAGGATTTAATTTAATTTTACTATACAATATTTATCTTTACATTCTGTTCTTGCATATGTCTTATTATATTTACGTGTATATTGATTTCTGCCTGCACTAATTTATTATTCTTAATTTAATTTAGAATTTATTTCATTGTTTTATGTCTTATATAACTATGTTGCATTGTTGGAGGAGCTCGGGACAGATGATTTGCATTGCCATTCCCACACTGTAGCCTATGTGCTATGACATAAATCCTTTGAATCTGAATCTTGGAAACACGTAATTATTGAATAGATTAACTGCATAGTTAACATGTTGGCCCTCTATTGTCTTTTATAATGCACTCTTACATTTAAAACTACATTATTCAAAAGAAAGTTGAATATCTACAGACCTCAAAAAGTTATTTTATGTGTTTTTGTTTATTATTTTTATTAGGGAAGGAGATGCCTGAAAAACACTGCAGTGCCCACCATTTTCTATTTCACCAAAGAACGCCAGCCTGGAAGGAGAAGCAGGTGAGTAGCAATGACGAGGTAAGTGACACTCCTAGTCCGACTGTTAACAGCAAGGAGGAGGTTGCAGATGTCGACCATGGTAGTGGTGAAAACAGTCTTGCTGCTGATCAGAGCAATATCATTATGATACAAGGCACACCTGAAGAAGCCTTTGTTGTTCCACATGTGGAGCGTAATGACGTTCCAACAGTCAATGCTTGTGAGGAGGATGTTGGTTTGGGTAGCAGCAGCCAACAAACAGACTCCGCCTCTGTTCACTCTCACACTTGGGCTTTAAACCAAGACGGGTCATACTGAATAGTTTGTGCACACATTTCTAACATGTGATCTTTCTTTCATGTAGGACGCTTGAGGGAAGTTGCAACGCCTCGGCCAATGGGATGTCTTCTCCACGTGAAAGAGATTGAAGGCATCATTTATAACTTGAGACCATTTTCCAAAAGTTATGACTTTTACTTAGGTAGTAATGGATTACATCGAACACGAATCAAGATCGTATAGAGAAAAAGGAAAGTGTAATCCTTAGTTACATAGGAAAAGATGTAATCGGATTAGTTTTACTTTTTTAATAATAGGGAAACTCAGGATTACAATCTTATTCAAAACCTAAAAAGAGCTGTTTGTTGTAAAATGATCAAATGGTATCTCTTCTCTGGAAGCCGTACTGTTCTGTAGGATAATACTTTAATTGTGAATCTATACACCTACTGCCTGAATCTATACACCTACTGCCTGAATCTATACACCTACTGCCTGAATCTATACACCTACTGCCTGAATCTATACACCTACTGCCTGAATCTATACACCTACTGCCTGAATCTGTACACCTACTGCCTGAATCTATACACCTACTGCCTGAATCTATACACCTACTGCCTGAATCTGTACACCTACTGCCTGAATCTGTACACCTACTGCCTGAATCTATACACCTACTGCCTGAATCTATACACCTACTGCCTGAATCTATACACCTACTGCCTGAATCTGTACACCTACTGCCTGAATCTATACACCTACTGCCTGAATCTGTACACCTACTGCCTGAATCTGTACACCTACTGCCTGAATCTGCTTTATGGTATTATATTATACATTTCAGTAAACACATCATATTAATATTTCTTCTCTCCTGTGTTTATTTGCATTGCATTTGATATTGAGGTAATCCAAAAGAAAAGAAAGTTATCACGTTACATTACTTTTATATCTTGATACTCACATGAAGTTACTGGTTGTGTTTTTGGCAAGTAGCCCTCCCAACCCTGTACATAAGTTATATCATTTTAATTACTGATACAGTTGTTGCACATCTATAATTTATTTTCTAGTGTACTTAAGTCATACAATGATTCGAAACCTTTACTTTTCATAAAATGCAAGATGTAACTTTCAATGTGGCTTTATCACATTTTCAATGTGAAATAGATCTGATTAAATAAAGAGTAAAAGCACAATCTTAGATGTTGACATTTATCATTTTCCTATGCTTATTGTTAATGTCGTGGTGTTATAAACAAAATGTTGTCCTAAAGGAAATTAAGATGTTTTTTATTTGCTGACAAAAGATGTAAAGTTGATGCTCACAACATGTGGGAACATTTATGGAGAAAAATGTTTCTATTGTAAAACAAATATGGATCTGCATACTGAACAATTCGAAACTCTAAAAGGTATTATCTTCTGTGACGGTACGACCCTGTAGGGATTGCACTTCGTAATTACATTCTATGGTATGCTTATGACATTTATGCCAACATCAACTCAACTCAAAGAGGAAGAGCAGCCATGTCAACAGTGTTATGGCTACAGATGTAATATCTAACTCAAGCCATGACAGTCTGGGCTTAGCAAGGGCCTTAGAATACATCCTCTAAAGGCCAAATCCAAAGACAGTGATACTGACTAAGCAGTTCACAGTCTTTGGGGGTGGTCTTTCAGGCAATTGGCTAGTGACTTAAAAAAAATATAATTTCCCCTCGGGGTGAAATGAACTCCATCTCGCAAAAACAGCCCAGGACTGTCATGTCTAATGTTGGAGTGGTCAACAATGGCACCATTTAGGCTATGAACAAAAGTAGCCATAACACTGTTAACAAACTTCCGGGCCTTGTCAATTTTGACAGGATTTGCACCAGCCCTCCACCGGCGCCTCTGGGAGAGCATGATCTTCATGCCAGGGTGCCGATGGTGAAGCTGGTGCAGGTCCTCCTTCATCTGGTTCAGCAACTGAACACTGGGCACATCTCCCAAGTCGTTGCCGCCACAGTGGATGAGGAGGACATCCGGGACTGCTCTTCCTCGCAGGGAGTAGGAAAAGAAAGGGAGGACACCTCTCCAGCGCAGTCCACCCAAACCGAACCAGCACACCCTCAGGTCGAGGCCAAGGTTGCTGCCGATGGTCTCTGTAGCTCTCTGGGCTCCACGCCGGACATAGCTGTCTCCGATTATCCATACAGTCACTATGGGAGGAAAATAAATGAGAGTAACAAATGCTTCAGATAATGAGGAATATCAAATTAAGTATAAAGGGTTGCTCATTTTGTTCCTTTGACAATAACATGCAAAATAACTGAAATCACACCTGTATGGTTAAAAGTAACAAGAGAGCAAAACCTCAAAAAACTGATTAACAGCACACAGTTTATATATATATATATATATATATATACTGTGTGCTGTTTTTTTTTTTTTTAATTCTTTATTTATCCAGGAATGTCCCATTGAGATACAAGATCTCTTCTTCCAGGGAGTCCTGACCAACACGGCACACAACAAGTTTCAACATAAAACAAAGGCATTAAACAAAAAAACATACAATTCAAATATAAATACAGAAGGCCATTTGTGCAGTGGCAAGAAGCATAATCACATCAGCAATAGCATCAGGTAAAACAGTTACATGTTTCATGAAGGGCTAATCGTAGCATACCTTCAAAAGCATTTACAGTAGGAAGTGCCTCGAGACAAAGTTTTACTTGCAGCGTATTCCATAAAAAGGGAGCAGAGTGGGAGAATGCAGCTTTACCAAGCTCTGACTGCATCAAAGGAACATTTAAAAGCATCCCATTTGCTGCTCGTCTGGTTTATCTACAATTGTGCACACATGTATATGTATAGTATGTTTGTGTGTAATGTCAACCATCTGACGTCCTGTAAAGTAAGCCAGGACCATCAACTTACAGGTTGTGCAGTTTGGCGTGGAGGAGGCTGCCATCTTCTTTTTTCTTAATGCTGAAATAAATGAAAATGGTTTAATCAATATAAAAGCACCTTTCTTTTTGTACAGTCATATTTCATTAATCACATTTAATTCACGCAACACTGGCCATATCTCTGCTAGTTTACAAAGTTTAGTTACAAATGACATTTATATTAGAAAAACGGTGAAGCACTTAAAAAACAATTGTATAGTGTAGGTTCAAGAACCTTTAAATCAAAAGAACAAGTTTTGTAAAGTTACACGGTATCTTACCTTCAGAATATGCCGGGAACGAGGAGCAGTGACCGCAAGCTGGGTTGTTAGCATAAACTGTGCTGTTAGCATAGGTTGTTAGCTTAATACTGAGAGCATGTTAGCTTAGCTTCTTAGCCTGAGCTAGGTCTGGAACGTCACGCTCGTTGGCAGCAGGTCCCGCCCTGTCCCGCCTCAGCACCGCCTCTTTGCCCTTATTTGGAGCAGGCGGGAGAAGGCGGGAGTTAGACTCTGACGTCACTGTTGAGCCGTTAGGGGCCGACTCCGCCTACTAAGGGCTTCACGGCAACTCTGCAGAATCCTATGGGTGACGTCACGGACCCGACGGCCATTTATATATACAGTCTATGGTCTGGCCCCTTGCCTGAGACCAATTTGCCATGGGAGACCCTACCAGGAACACAAGGTTCCAGACAACACAGCCCCCAGGTTCATCAGGCACACAAACCTCTCTACCACGGTAAGGTGCTGGTTCTTCAGAGAGGTCTCCTTGTTTATATTAAATACATATTTTAGATTCTTGTTTTAAAAGGGATTAAACTAAAACATACATGTTGATAATTGTGTTCACTGTCATCAAGTATAAATCAATCAATCAATCAATCAATCAATCAATCAAACAATCAATCAATCAATCAATCAATCAATCAATCAATCAATCAATCAATCAATGTTTATTTATATAGCCCAATATCACAACTGTTACATTTGTCTCAGTGGACTTCAGTGTGTACAGAATATCAGTATGACAATACTAATACTAATCTCCTTGTAGTTCAATTTTGGCTTTCTTTGTTTTGATGTGTGATTTAAGAGTTTATGGAAATGCCTTTTATGGGAAGAGGTATTAACTACATGTAAAAACACATTATATATCGGTATATACATATATTAGTATGTCTCTAGTCTGCAGCCGTGTCTCAGATGTGTTCAGAGATCCTGAGCTGAGCATGCAACTCTCCCGTCTGTGTTTTGTATTTCGGCACTGAGTGAATTATGTGGGAAATGTCGTCCAAGCTGTCAGCTCTTGTTTGCGTTTCCATTTGGGAAGTGAAATCACATGAAGGATTTCCCCCTCCCCGCTGCGCTGTGGGAGGCGACAGGATGATCAGTCAGCTGACGGAGGGGATTTATGGTGGGGGGGGGGGGGGGGGGCTGGAGGTTGTAAAGGGTCATTAGGAGAAAGGCTTCACAGAGAACCAGCAGCCATGATGAACTCATGTATTAAAACAAGATGCTCTGCGCAGCAAACATGTCGTAAAAAGAAGCCAAATATTCTAAGAAGCATAGTAAGAATCACTCATCTACCTATTAACTACAGCGCTAGCAATTAACATGAAGTCGTTTTAAAATGGTGTCAGTTTTAATGTTTTATAACAGCTTCTTTTATTTGCATATTGACCGGTAATGTGCCATTCCATTTGTGTTCTACGACCGCTGTATTCGTCTCACAGTATTGTTTCGTGTTCATCTGTTGTAACTTTGTTCATGCTGCCCTCTTGGCCAGGTCGCTCAATGAGACTTGTACCTGGTTAAATAAAGGATAAATATAACGTCAGCATGGCACCAGCTCATAATCACAATGTTCACATATAGCAGGTTTAGGTTAGCACCTTAGTTTAGCGTGTTAGCATGCTAACATGTGCTAATTAGCCGTACACACAAAGTGCAGCTGAGGTCAACTGAATGTCTCGTTCTGCAGGTATTTGATTAATGAAAACAAAACAGTGGACCAGTTAAAAAGATGACCTGGTCTTCGTGATGTCGTAGTGAAGTTACACTTAGGCCTAGTCCACGTGTTTACAGGTATTTCTGTCAAAATAATGTGAAAAGTCACCGTACATTTATGTGTAAACATAAACACACATTAGAAACCTTTTATTTGACCATGTTGGCCAGTCACTGTGTAGTTACACCTCCTAAATGGTGTACACTAAAAACAAAACAAAGAATCCCTGTGTAGTCAACCCAAACAATGCTCTGTTTCCAGTGTCCTAACACCTCTGTTGGTGTGAAGAAAAAGGCCTAATCAGCGACATTTAGAAAAGATGCACGTGTATACTGTATGTGGACTTTCCCTTGGTAACGTGGTCCCGTTTACCTCCACCTATACAGTATTCCCAATAGGTTGTTTCAATGTGGACAGTGAGAGTTGCAGTGGATGCAGCTTTAAACGTGTCTTAAATCTAAGCTTTAGTTTTGGAAAGACATCCCTCTAAATCAACATTTGGATCTGGTTGTAAACAGCTGTGGGCCGTAAACATATGTAAAGCAGCTCAGGGAGTCAAGAGTGATGAAACTCTTCCCTGTCTTTATGTAACTCTGCTGCATCTCGCCTCCTTTCTTATCCCTCTGCCTCAATGTATTTGCCTGAAGCTCAGGATGCAAGCGGCTCACTGCTCCAGCACATGTGCCTGCAGCAGCCGAGGCGTCGCTGGGAAAACACGACGCATTGTTCACCAGCCTCTTCCCTCGCACTTCCTGTCCCTCTCTTTCTCCCTCTCTTTCCATCAGCTGACTGGTAAGTGAGGCCATGTCATGATACCGCGAGGAGCCCGAAGCAGAGTTCAGACTGTGGCTAAAATTATGTTGACTCACTGCTGACCGGACATCAACATTATTACACATCAGTCGGGCGTCCCTGCATCATTTGGGCTTGGCAGTGTGGATTAAAGAGGTCATATTATGCTCATTTCCAGGTTCATATTTGTATGCAGTGTCTCTACTGTGACTTGTTTACTTTCTTTAATGTTCAAAAAGCTCTTCTCATACTGCCTGTGCTGCAGCACCTCCTTTCACCCTCTGTCTGAAACCAGAGCCCAGTCTGCTCTTATTGGTTAGCTGGCCAGCTCTGTTGTGATTGGTCAACCGCTTAGAGATGTCCCGGCAGACCATATCACGTACAATGTGTTGGAGCGCTAGCCAATAGAAGCATAGGTGTTGCATAGTGATGTCACTAACTTAAGGAAGTAAACAATTGACTCCAATGGAGGCGCTTCAGGACGGGGGGGTATTTTAGCCTTTGCAGACCATTTCAGTGCACACAAATCATACACATGTTTATTTTTCCTCTTATTTTGTGAAGAACATAAAAAACAAATTGTTCTTTTGCCCGTTTGCTATTTGTTTTGAAGGTCAGCAGACCGAGCAAATGGCCCGATGTACTCTGACGTGATTTTGTTCAATGCAGCAACACAATGAAAACAAATGTGTAAATGTCTTTGCTTCACAAAACCAGTTTTTAAAAAGCAGACAGATTTTGATTTCACTTCTTTAAAAAAAATAGGAACTAAATAACTGACTAAAGGACTTTAATAGACAGATTTGTATAACTACAACTCTACGAGCAAACCATATACATTGTTGTTATTCAGTAATCCTTAAATCAGATTTAAGCTTAAAATAATAATTTAATAAGTGTGATAAACTCCTCTTTTTAAAACCCTGAGTACAATACAAAGTACAACAACCTTACAATAACATGAATAAGAAAGTAAACACACCATATCTATGAATACATTTTACAATAATAGTTGTAATGTCTCTGAAAGGGGAAATATCTCAAGTCACTAAAATATTTTTCAATGGACACAAAGCTGGTCCTCAGCATACAGACAGCCGCGGCACAGAAGCAGAATGGATGACTCTGCCTGGTAACAACCGCGGAATTCTGTGATTGGCTGTTGGCCCTGTGACGTCACGGGTGCCTGGCACTGGAATGCATGAGAGGGATTGAGCTGAGCCTGCAGCTAAACAGCTCCAACACTTGTTGCTTTCATTCTGAATGTTTCGCTTTACAACCCATGATATATTTTTCAACATATGCGTCGAATGAATTATTTTTACTTTAGCTTGTGCTGTTAGTGGAAATAAAATGTTTTAAGTATGGAATATTTTTTTTATATATATATGTTGTCTATCAAAATAAAGTGTGTGGTTACAGCACTTGTTGAACTCTCACAGGAGTGCAGGCTGTCAGCTGAACTCTCCGCTCAGGGTTTTGGGTATTTATAAAAACCTATTTTGCCCCCCTGTGGGCAGAGAGCGGGAGAGGGTTTGGAAGAGGTCTCACTCTGCCTCAAATACCTGATTTTAAACACAACGTTTGCAGCTAGAAAGGGACTTGAAATGCTGTCTTAAATGCCTCAGTTTTATTTGTCAGTGGACATACAGTGGTTACAATGTCAATGTCTCTTTTTCAGATCTGATTTATTTGGGGATGTCTGATTTCTTCTGCTTGGGTTGTACATGCTGAGTCTGTTTCCTTTGCTCAGTTGTATTAGGTCGGCAAAAACTAATTTGGTTTCGGTAAAATGTTGTAATTCTTGTCAAACCACATACCACTCACATGACCGAGGTCATTTCTTTTTCATTTTCAGCATTTTGGAAACACCTTAGGTCCTATTTCCCTTTTTATAAATTGTTATTGAATAATTATTATTGCTAAAAGGCCCTGCTTGTACATTTGCAATCAGTATAACTGAATTCAGTGTTGAATGGGAGGAACAGTGTTGAAATACTTTTCTTCAAGTACAAGTCCTGCATTCAAAGTGTTATTTCGGGTAATAAGCGATACAATGTAGTAAGGAGTGGGTCATTTTAGAAAAACATATGACATTATTGGATTCATTGGCCAAAAGTGCTTCTTATGCTGCCATAGTAATACCATGTTGTCTACTGTTTCTGAATCTGCAAAGTAGCTAGTATTGGATGGTGTCAGACAAAGCTATGTAATACAAATTACAAAATGTGTTTCTAAAATGAGAGAGAATACTCAAGTAAAATACCTACTTGAGTAAATGTACTTAGTTATATTCAACTACTGGTTAGCTACCAGGAAGTGTTGCATTGCCTCTTCTAACTGGCATCAGATATATGCTGACTTTTGCACTTCCCCTGGTTAAGATTATTCTACTTTCTGCACAAAACTACTGCTTGTAAAGCTGTATGTGTTTATTTTTAAACACAAACATTTCTTTTAGTATTTTCATACTTTAATTGTTTTTTTCTCCATGTCATTTGTCATTTTCTCTCTAATTGATCATCTTAATTCAGAATCAGAAAACAGAATCGGTTTTATTACCAAGTAGGTTTACACATTTGCTCTGGTGTAAATGTTGCATTCAAAGACACAGAAAGGAGCAACAAATACTACTTTTATAAAAGCAATGTGTGTTTGTGAAACATACTTTACAACAAACCTGATTCAGGACATTTATGTGTTCAGTTTTGGTTCAGTATAAACCAGCACAGAGTGATACCTCTTCTCACACACTTTTCTCTCTCTCTCTCTGTGTGTAAAGCTCTCCGGATAAAGATAGAGAGAAACGGTGCGCATGCGCCCTCAGGGGTCTTCGAAGAAAAATCCAGTAAATAGAACCTGGAGCCCGACGAGAGTGTCGGCGCTGACGTCACGGCCCTACATTGAGAGAGCTCGAGCTGAATTGTAAGCACGAGCCTCAGACGGAGGCGCGCCGAGGCGAAGGACACAACTACTGCCATGAAGGTGTGACTGCTGATCTGTAAAGGAGGGAAATAAAACATTTTTTATTTTTATTTGGTGATTATTTCTTCAAACAGACCGACATTTTGGAGAGTTTTGCATCCGATTTTTACAGCATGTCCTCCGCGGCGGTCGCTGCCTCCAGAAGGCAGTCCTGCTATCTGTGTGATTTACCCCGCATGCCATGGGCCATGATCTGGGATTTTACCGAGGCCGTGTGCCGCGGATGCGTCAACTACGAGGGCGCAGACCGGATTGAGTTTGTGATCGAGACGGCGCGGCAGCTGAAAAGAGCGCACGGTTTCCAGGATGGTAGATCTCCTGGACCGGGGAAGAACCACCACCACCAGCAGCACCACCAACAACAACACGAAAAGATGAACCACCAGACTGCGGGAGGACCAGGAGACCCGGGTTCGCGTCCCCCGCAGCCGCTGGACCGATACCCGCTGTCCGACCGGCCGCCGCGCCTCGGACCGGAGTACCAGGGTGGAGGAAGGCAAGCAAACGGCCTCCCTTTACCGAATGGGTTTCCAAAACCAGACGAGCCTCCAGAGCTGAACCGACAGAGCCCAAACCCGCGCAGGACTAGCACGGTTCCTCCCAACCTGGTGCCTTTGGTGAACGGCGGTATACCGACCATTCATCCGCTGAACGGCCGCCCTCAGATGGGTCTGGCCGGGGTGCTGGCCGCGCCTGGGGAGCAGAAGGAGATGAAACACAGGCCGGATAGTCTGCAGGACATGTCTGACAGCCACAAGGAGTGGATAGGCAAAGGCAAAACAGTGAGGGACCTGATGGCGCTGCACACTTTCGACAGCAGGTTTAAGAAGGACCACGCTGCCATGCAGAGGGTGATGGGATATGAGACCAGTGCCACTTCCTCAAAAACAGGTATAGGAACTATTTCTGGGTTTTCTTTCCTGGATACAGCAGTGGGGAGAAGTACTCAGATACTGTACTTAAGTCAAAGTAGAAGTACCATAGTGTAGGAATACTCTGCTAGTAAAAGTCCTGCAATCAAAATGTTACTCTTGTAAAAGTAGAAAAGTATTATCATCAAAATATAGTAAAAGTAAAATAAGTCATTATGCAGATTGGCCCATTTCAGAATAATATAGGCTATATGATATTTTGATTATCATTAATGTATTTATCAAAGCCGGTAAAGGTAAAAGCAGCTAGTTTGAATGACTTTGTATACTGCAGGTAGCTTGTCATTTTAATCCAGGTGTAACTAAAGTCTTGAAAGAGTTGATTATATTTCACCTCATTAATCTAAATCGGCATAGTAGCTAAAGGTATTAAATAATGTAGTATTTGGCTATAGTGTGGTAAAAGTAAAAAGTAGCAAAACATTAAAATACTCTGGTAAAAATACTGGTAAAGAAAAGTATCTCAAAGTGTTAAGTACAGGACTTAAGTATTTTATGCCCCTGCAGCTATAGGACTATTTCTGTGTTTTTTCCTTCTTCCCAGCAGTGGGATATGTTAAATTGGCATGCTCTTTTAAAAACAGGAACCTAGCCCTGGTATTATGTGTCAGCACATTGTACGCATGCTGCTGACATGCTGGGCAATGCCACGCTGCTGAAATGGCCTCATTCACCTCTGTGCACGCGGAGGTTTGGCAAAGAACAGCAGCAACATAAACAAAGCTTTATTCAGTGTGTGTGTGTGTGTGTGGAGAGAAATGTCCTGTGTTTCAGTATTCACAGAGCAGCATGCTGGAGTGGTTGTGTGTTGTGTTAGATTCAAGATTCAAAGGTTTTATTGTCATATGCACAAAGCTACAGTGTAGAAATGGCAATGAAATTCTTCTGACCTGAGCTCCTCCAACAATGCAACATGTATAATAAAATACGCTGTGTTAACCTCTTCCTCAGACAGGGGGAAGCACCCTCGCAGCATGAAGAGGAAAGCGTCCCCAGAGCCAGACGGTGAAGGCAGCGCCCCCAAAATGAACGGTGGTGACGGCCAGCAGTGGCACCCCTCGCCCTCTGAGATCCTAAAAATGCCCCCAGCCGCCCATCCAGGTTTCTCCTCCGCTCCCCCCTCCACCATCTCCCCTCACTCCCACTCCCGCACCACGCCCCCAGAAGCCGCCACAGCCCAAAACGGCCAGTCCCCGATGGCGGCACTTATCCTCGCCACGGATAACGCGGGAAACACGGGATCACCGAAAGACGGAAACCAGGTTCACTCCACCACCACAGCGGGGGCGCGGCGGAACAGCGGCAGCCCCCTGTCGCCCTCCTCCGCCTCTCAGAGGAGGTTGGCACAGAGGGAGGGGTCAGTGAGCGCCGTCCCCTCCGCTCTGGACCCCATGCAGAGCGCCCCAGACTCTTCTGTGCCGCCGGGCAGCGTGCCGCTCTGCTGCACTCTGTGCCACGAGCGGCTCGAGGACACTCACTTCGTCCAGTGCCCGTCGATCGCCTCGCACAAGTTCTGCTTCCCGTGTTCCCGGGAGAGCATCAAGCAGCAGGGCGCCACCGGGGAGGTGTACTGTCCGAGCGGAGAGAGGTGCCCGCTGGTCGGCTCCAACGTCCCCTGGGCCTTCATGCAGGGGGAAATAGCCACCATCTTGGCCGGGGACATAAAAGTAAAAAAGGAGCGGGACCCTTGAAATTGTTCACCAGTTGTTTTTCTGGATTTCTTTTTTCCCTTTTGTAATCCGACTGCAGGACATACAGTAACACACACACGCCCCGATAATATAAATCATCCAGCAGGCCCCAGAGAGACGGACATGTACATATTGGACACAAGGGAAGTGTTATACTTCGTTAACATGGCTGTATAATTTTTTTTTTCTTTTTCAATACATTGTGTTTCTATATTTTTGAAGATGAAAAGGTATGTACTCTTCATAACAGGCTCTTCCCCCCCCCCCCCCCCATCACACTTGTTTCTTTTCAGTCGTTGGTGTACTTTAAGTCTGGAGACAGTCCTGTCCAACATAGAATGTGACTAATCTGAGCACTTGGCAAAAAAATAATAATAAAAAAAAAACAAAGAAAAAATGCTTCTAGCTGTACATGTATGCACTTGTTTAAGAAAATAACTTGCCAAATACAGTTTCAGACCTTGTAATAATACCTCTAGTGTCTCTGTGGTTTTGCTTATTTTCCATAATCAGTGAGCCAGGAGTTGGTTGGAGAGTCATGGTTGTGATTCAGCCATGATGCAATACCTTCCAACAGGAACAAACCGGCTTCCAGGGAAGAGTGGGTGGAAGAAAAGTTGAGGAGGGAGATAGAGGGAGGAGGTGAAGGCCGGGGTAGAAGTGTGTTGCATAAACGTTTCGTACAGTAAATCACACGTAGGCGGGCCGAGGTCGCTCGTTGCTTCGTGTCCTGCAAGAGCTGCGAGATAACAAGCGGCTAAAAATAGTCTGCCGTGGAAATACTGTTGATGCATCAAAACGCTTCTGACAATATGTTGCTTCTGGATTGTCTCCTCACGTTGCTGACTAACAATCCCTCTTGGCACAGAATCAACCTGACAGCTCATCAGGCCTGTTTTCATTTTTTTTAAGAACAAATCTTGGCAGCGTCTGTGTTGTTGACGGATCCCACGCCCTGCTTCCAGTGAAAGCATACAGGAGACGTGAGGTCATGAGTGGCGGTCCGCTGAGACAGTAACGATGGGTTCTTCACTGCTTTTTCCACTTAACTCGCTCTGTCACACTGTCTGGATGACGGAGGTGCCTCTGGGCTCTGTGTTGGGCCCCCGGGGGCTCCAGCATCACAACAAAGCTGCTTCATCTGACAAAATAGCTCCTGTCAGAGAGGATTTAGCTTAAATGTTGTTTATTTTGTCTTTCTTTCTTATCCAAATGGCACATATTTGGCTTATTTTCCACGAGTACTCTACATATTGTGGTTCTTTCACTTGTGGATATTCTCTCTCCTTCACATTCGGCTGGTTTTGACAAAATGGCTTCTGTCAGAGAGGATTTAGCTACGTTTATTTTGAATTCTTTTTATCCAAATTTTGCTTATTTCTGAGCCATTTTCAAGTGAATATCCTACATAGTGTGATTTCTTCACTTGTGGATATTCTCCATCCTTCACATTCGGCTGGTTTTGACAAAATGGCTTCTGTCAGAGAGGATTTGGCTACGTTTATTTTGTCTTATTTTATCCAAACGGTGCATATTTGGCTTATTTCTGAGCTATTATTAAGTGAATATCCTACATAGCGTGAGATCTTCACTTGTGGATATTCTCTGCGTCACATTCGTCTGGTTTAGACTTTAAAAATAACTCGAAGGAGAAGCAGTACAGAGGGGCCCCTGCCTCAAAGTAGAGGGAGGATATAAATGCCTTGCTCAGGGGTCACGTGATCCTCGGTGGAATTCCTGAGTCACCGTCTAACCCCCCCCCTCCCTTCTTCCTCTCTCTTTCTGTCTCCTCCCCCTCTCTGCTGCAATAACACGCCTTCCACTGTTCAAGGTTGATCACACAGAGCGGATGAATGGGGGTCTGTGTGTGTTTTTGCCGGGGCCCCCGCCGCTTTCAGAAACCATTCAGAGCTGCAGCCAGGAGAAAACTTTAACCCTCGCCTGGCTCTCTGGCTGCTTTCCCTGCACACTCCATCTGAGCACCGGCAGATTCAGGTTCCAGACCTCGAGCTGACGCATTCATGGTGCATTTAAAGCTGAAAAACTAACTTTTTAATCATTTTTGCAAACTTTATAAAGTTGTACAAAGTTAGCTGCAGTAAACTTTTAGTTAGTTTAGTTGTCAAGGGACCATGTACAAAAATAATATCAATCTCAGAGACAAGATTCTTTGCACCAGACGCTAACAGTTTTACACTTTAACACTTTCAGGCTAAAATATCAAATATAGTTTGATTCCAGCCTCTTTGAGGATTTACCAGTTGTTTTATATTAGAAACTCAATATCCTTTAGGTTTTGGTTGGTAGCAAAGAAAACAAGCACTTTATAAGAAGAAACATTGGCATTTTCCACCTTAGTCTGACGCTTTAGTTGATGACACAATGGCTTAACAACAACAAACAAACTCAAAATGTTCACAGGCAGATTCAGGTTTCGAATATCCAGCTAACTCATTTGTTGATGCATTTCAAAACGAACTTTTCAATATTTTTTCACTTCACTTCTCTGGTTGTAGTGACTCATTAGAGACAGTAACAGTCTTTGCAACACAAATATGTTCTCCATATCTTTTTAGCTTTTTAATATGAACACATCCTAACTATTAACTATTGACTATTGATTGGTTCCAGCTTTTGATTTAATATTATTTTACATTTTTACTCGTGAATCTTTAGTGAAAAGAAAACAAGCACTTTATGAGAGGACACGCTGGCTTTTTCCACCGTCACATGGACACTTTTTCACCGAACAACAAAAACATACTTGAAAATAACCTTTTAAATTTAGAGTTTAAGTAAATATGTCAAACTGCTCAGTAAATAAAATGGTCAAAACAGCCTTTAAACATCAAAAACATACTTTTTTTCGGGCTTTTACGAGTTTTGGTCTCTTGCTGAGCCAGAGAGATTAAATCGGTCTAGGTCAACAGACTATGAGCTCAGCATGCTTTTCATTATGTAACGTGTTTATTTTCAATGGATGAAATTCCTCTTTACTCTCCGTTGTAACGGACTCTCTCTAAATCCGACATAAACTCTCAGGCATCCTGTTCAACACCACATCGTCTCAAAGTTAATACCTAGGTTTTTTAATAGCAGTAAAACATGTACTCCTAATCCTTCAGTAAAAGAAAAACCAACTGATAAGTAGATCCTGCCAAAGAGAATAATTACATTTCTCCAAACTTTAAAAACGTTTCAAATACTTTTATCGTTTTCACTATGTCTGACTTTAGCTGCTTTCATTCGTAACAGGTGGGCAAACCTTAAATGTAAAACAGGTTTCTCCAGTCACAAAGCTACAGCTGTGAGATAAAAATACAAACCGTACAACAGTAGAACACAATCATTTGTGAATGGGGAGTTCTGCACTTTGAGAATAAGGTTAACCTTGTAGCTTGAGGTGCACTTACATGTTTTTTTAACTCGGTTTGTGAATCACCAGGGGCCCTTAGAGGGGTCTGAGATCTCCCACTACAAAGCTCAACATGCCTCAATTTGAGTATTATTGTTCTTTATTGAAAAGGAACGGAGACTCCCCCGACATTTTTCACTTTCACATTCCTTCAAACAAACAACAAAAACTCCCAGATGGGTTTAAAGCGCTGGTCGGTCGGCTGCTCCGTTTGAAGTCTGCCAGCCAATCAGACGGCCAATCTAAACCAGATCCAGACCTCCGCCCCCTCTCTCTCTCTCTCCCTTTGGCCGGTTCATCTTTGGTTTGAGGTCGTCCTCAGATTCCAGCCGAGCCAGCTCGTTTCTTTTCATCTGTCAATGAAACTCAACACCCAGAAGGCCCGACGAGCCAGTGGCCCGAGATTAATGGGTTTGCTCAAATTACGTGGCACAATCGGAGAGAAAAACTCAGGGTTTCTCCCCCCTTCCTGTTCCCCGTTCTCTCTCTCTGTTCCCTCTGTTTGTTCAGCTGTCACTTGCCCAAAGCTCACCTCCTCCTCCTCCTCCTCCTCCTCCTCCTCCTCCTCCTCCTCCTCCTCCTCCTCCCTGACTCTGAAGTGCAGGATGGGGCTGGAGGAAACACGTCTTGAACAGCAGACACACAGCAAGCAGCAGCATCAAACCTCAGCTGTTCTCACCTCAGTGAACACGGCCAACAACAACACGAGGAAAACACTGAAAATACCCCGCGATTTCATCACAACCGGCTGCAGACTCTCGCTGATGTTTAACGAGGAATTACTCATTTTGAATTCCCCCTGATTGACCCCACTCCCCTGGTGGTCGTGTTCCATTTGTTGCACACTTACTAAGGTGGGAACTCGACCTGGAGGGCTTGTCTTGTTTAGAAAAGTGGAGTTAAACCATTTCACTGGAGGAAAACATTTTCTCATTTATGTCATCACGTCCAAAGAATATACGAACACAAGTAATACACTGCTGTTGTGTTGCAGTGGAGCTATTATATCCTCTTGTTGGGGCAAATGAACTAAAGTTGCACTCAGAATGAATAGTGAGCAAAAAAGGTGGCACTTTGGTTTAAATGTTTAAATGAATCTTACTTTGGACACGAAGTGGAGGAACATATCAATCAACCAGTGCTCATGGTAAGTTGAACAATACATTTGAAAAGCTCTCCATTGGACTCCTTTGTTTACTTCCCTAACATAGTGACATCATTATGGAACACTCACGCTTCTATTGGCTAGCGCTCCAACACATTGTACGTGATAGGCTAAGGGGCGGGACATCTCTAAGCGGTTGACCAATCACAACAGAGCCGGCCAGCTGACCAATCAGAGCAGACTGGGCTCTGGTTTTTATTATATTCTTGAAGATACCTATTGTTCCAGTCAAATGTCTTTGTTTTGAGTCCATTCAATAGAATACGTTTGACTTTATTTGTGCCTGTAATACTTACACACTTTTACTTTTACTTAAGTAAGGTTTGAAATGCAGGATTTTTACTTTTAGTGAAGTATTTTAACATCAAGTTAATGTTGTCAAACTGCCAGCTTTACATTTCTCTGCCGTCACGTGGCCGACCATGCTGCTAGACATTAGCAACAAGTGCCCCCCCCCCCACAACATGCTGTGCTTCAGGGTTTAGGGTGGGGTGATGTTTACCCTGTGCCCCCGGGTCATTGTGTCCAAACGAGCGGCTCACACGCACCCCGAGCCTCTCTTCATCTGGAGTGTGTCCAAATCCAAACGCTGTTAAAAAGGTCAGCCCGCCCCCGCATGAAAAACGACCCCCAGCTCAGGAACATGCTGCAGTTTCACAATGATCGGCCACCGCCACGTCAGCACTTTCCCAAATCTGCCCCGGGGCTTTAAAGACCCCACACACACCCCCTGCATACACACACGTACACACACCCTCCCTCCCTCCCTCACACACACACACACACACACACACACACACACACACACACACACACACACACACACACACACACACACACACACACACACACACACACACACACACACACACACACACACACACACACACACACACACACACACACACACACACACACACACACACACACACACACACACACACACACACACACACACACACACACACATACAAACACCCTCTGCATACACACGTACACACACCCTCTGCATACACACACGTCCACATACCCTCCCTCACACACACAGACCCAGTGTGTGCAGTGTCAATACAGATGACTGTACTGATAGATTTGTCCTTCTACTCGGATTGTAAATACTTTCCAATACTAACATTTCCCTTAAACGTATACAGTAGGTTTAGTAGACCAATAAACAGTGTATACATAAGTACTCAGATATTTTACATTAAGTAAAACAATACCAAATACAGAAACACTGTTACAAGACAAAGTAATGCATTAAAAATATGACTTTAGTAAAAATACAAACATATTGGCATTTCAAAAGAATATTTCTTATAGTAAAGAACAATATTTATTATTGGAATAATGTATATATCCCTTTAATGTTGCAGCTGGTGAAGGTGGGTTACTTGTATTTACCTTTTATTCTGCTGGGAGACTTAACCTTTAACAATATCGTGTTTTATTTATTGAAAATATTTCAAATTAAAAATACAAATCTGATAATAGTGGAGTAAAGGACACTACCTCTCTCTCTCTCTCTCTCTCTCTCTCTCTCTCTCTCTCTCTCTCTCTCTCTCTCTCTCTCTCTCTCCCTCTTAAAGTATAAAATAACATAACAAGTGAAAATACCATAAATAAATACTTAATACATACACACGTACACATTGAATAGATACGAGATCAATGACAGCAAAGACATCCTGATACAATCGATAAAGCTTTAGATAAGTGGACATATTTATCATGAGAGTTAAGGCACAGAGGAAGGGAGGAAATGAGACTCATAAATCATGACGTCTTGATGGAGCGAAGGTCAGCGGATGCAGGAGTTTGGTTGCTGAACACTGAATGATTGATTCAGATAAGATGTGTCATAAAACATAAATCCTTTCATAAAGTCTGCAGGACGGCAACTCCTCTGAAACGTTATGACTTCTACCGTATATCCTTTGTTTATAGTTCATTTAGTTGAAGTTATTCTGCATATTTGTATATTATGTGCTCGATATATAAATATATATTGTTCTATCTTTCAATTGTTAACATGGATACACAACCTTCAATTCCGGTGCAATGTCTTTTACACGCGGCTGTAACAAAAAAAGGTACATCCAATCTAATCTTGTCTCGAACGGTGTCCATATTAACAGATGAACCCTCCTAAATCAGTCTGACGGGCGATCCTGCTCTGACTGAAGCAGGAAGAAGGAAGGAGATGAAGAAGGAGGAGGAGGAGGAGGAGGGGGGCAAAATGTGAAAGGTGTGTTGGGTGTTTGAGGTGTCGGTGTGTATGGTTTTGGAGGGACGACGCAGGGTCAAAGCCGGCAGCTGCACTCTCTATAATTAGCCGCCGAGGCGAGCGGAGGCTCCTGGGCCATTAATCAGGAGTCCCAGCAGCGAGCACCAAGAAAGGAACGCTGTGCCGTGTTGACTCTTTATCTGGAAAAGAGGTTTACGGAGCGCAGGCCCAAATATAGCTGCCAAGGGCCTGTTGCCTGGATATCCCTGCTGGAAGGTAATCAGAGGGGACGCTGGATCTGCCACGTCAATGAGCTGGCAGGAAGTAAAGGCCACAGAGAGAGGGAGGGAGAGAGAGAGGGAGAGAGAGAGATCCCGTTTATCCAGGCTGATAACCTGAGAGCAGCAGACTGGATGTTTGCCGGCTGGAGAGTGAGCTTTACAGGAGAGCTGAGGCAGAGTCTGACACGTACGAGGAATTTGACTTGATGTCGTGGTGCATACATAACAGTAAAACATCATTTTTAACTAGCACCTGTTTCGGATTTGTAAGCATACCTGTCTGTCCCGACTACCCAGGGAAAGGTCAGGGCATCTAAATGAATGTCTGTATGTATGTATACTTTGCCAAGACTTGGAAGGAAAGGGGTTGTGTGTGTGTGTGTGTGTGTGTGTGTGTGTGTGTGTGTGTGTGTGTGTGCGTGCGTGCGTGTGTGCGTGTGCGTGTGTGTGGCCTATTACTATACTTGTGGGGACCTAAATCTGTTTACACAGTCACGTGTGGGGACTCGCCTCCCTTATGGGGACAAAATGGAGATCCCCATGAGGGGGATAATTAATTTTAGGGTGAAGACTTGGTTAGGGTAAGGTTAAGGGTTAGGGTTAGGTATGTGTTGGTTATGGTTAAGGTTAGGATAAGTCTCCAGGAAATGCATGTAAGTCAATGTAATGTCCCCTGAAGTGATGTATACATGGTGTGTATGTGTGTGTGTGTGAGCAATAACGTGTAGATTTGAGTGGACTGTAAACTGAGTGTGATTTGTATGTATTTTATATATTTGTGGAATAAAAAAAAAAGTAATTTTTTTTTTAAAAACACAGATCGAGAACTATTCTAAGAAAACTATAATAACATTAAAAAAATAATACAGATTAAACAAATACATAGTAGTATATATCAGTATTTACATAGAAACAGAATGGAATATGTGCAGTGATAAAAAAGAACAGATATTGTGTGCATTAAAGTAGAGTGCGCCTTATCTGCCTGACAGTTTTATTACGCGGCCGACGGAGCAGAACAAATCTGATATTGATCACATCAGACCTGCAGAGATAAAGCCGACAGGAAGCTCTCTGCCGCAGCATCTGTCTGAAGTGAGGGAAGCCAACACAAGAACCATGTTAACAAAACACCAGACATGACACACTTGAACTAAACATGGGTAACTCCTGGACAGACATGATGTGCATTGAACACATACTTTATAGCAGAAGTGAAAAGGGAAGATCTCGTGAGAAACTCTATGAATCCACCAGACATAATAATATAGTGCGACTGCAACAACATCTGACCCCGAGCATTTCTTGAACAGCAAATCTGAATTGTTTCCATCAAATCAGATTTAATACGATAATTAATAGACGATGACCTACAACAGAGCCTTGTATAACTGATAAGTGATCAGGCCCGTCTTACCAAGTAAAACAGGGGGTGAGGTGGGCTGATGATCGGAAGGTTGTGAGTTCAAATCCCGCCTGGAACACCACCAAGTGTGCCCTTGAGTAAGGCGCTTAGCCCTCAGTAATTGGTCATTGTAAGTCGCTTTGGATAAAAGTGTCAACTAAATGAAATGTAATGTAAAAAAGGACATTAGTGTATAAAGCAAGTTCCCCAATCAATCAACACCACCAAAGAAAGAAGATATTTTTCTATAAATAGTCAAAGTTTGTGTCGAAATGGGAAGAAAATGTGGGAATTTAACCTGCTGTTGACCTTCTGTTTTCTGTGATCGTCTCCTGTCCTTAAACGAGTAGTTCATATTCGTACCATTGCGATTGAACGTCCTTCAATGTTAAGCCCCGAGCCTGTTTTTCAGGTCTCAGGCTCGAACATGACATTCCCAGAACAAATAACCATATCTTCCCTTCTAAAAGGATTACATTCATAATCTTTTCTCTCAAAGCAAGGTTACACCCGTGAGTTGGATGTAGAAGTGTCAGAATCAATATATAAGTTTTTATTTTAAAGTAAATTCAGATTGAACACAGTAAAAAAATGTAAATGATTGTGTCTGTCCACATTTTTTTTTTTACTTTTCGTGAAAACCACCCTTGAATGAAGGGATGGTAAACTAAAAGCTTTAGGAATCCAAACTACAACATATAATAAGTACCCTGTATCACGATTGATGCAAAACAAGTGAAATTTGACCTTTTTAGAGAGATTTAGCAAAAAAAACCACTTCTGGGGTCATTTGGGTGGATTTGACCTTTCTCTGGCCCCCCTTGCTCGATTTTGCTGATTGACATCTCTTTCTAACCGCCAGAGCCAATGGAGTCGAGGGGAACTCCCACATACTCCTTATTTGGTAATGTGTGTGTGTGTGTGTGTGTGTGTGTGTGTGTGTGTGTGTGTGTGTGTGTGTGTGTGTGTGTGTGTGTGTGTGTGTGTGAGACTGCCGCATAGCCAAGACCGGAAGCTGCGATAACTCTGGTGGCTACCATTAGCAGCTAACTTTTACTCTCCGATTTTTACATAAAAATAGAATTATGTAATAAATAATATTATTAATTAATATAATATTATTATTTGGCATTTAAAGAGAATACCGTCTTGTTGATATGTGTTGTTGTGGTGGTGAAATAACCACGGACGCTTGCACACATCTAAGTGAAGGCCAAAGCTCGTTTTAAAGCAAGGTATTTGATGTCTTCTGACGACTACTCTGTTTGGTCTTTCCTCTACACACTTTGATTAAAGAGCTTTTACAAAGACGAAACCTGAGGGTGTCATTCATCCGGTCTGCGTAGTTTAACTTTTTGGCAAAGGGTTTTATTCTTCCTCTTCCCTTAAGCCTCGTTGTTTCATCTGCTTCTTGGCACACATCTCAGAGGTCTGCTCTTTAAAGAGGGGCTCCCATCCTTCCGGCTTCTCTGTTCAGCCTCAGCTTTGAGCGTTAGCTTATAAATACAGTGCGGCTTGAGCAGGGCGGGGCTCTCAGCCGCGTTGGGGGGCCCGGATCGGCTTCTTCAGATGTGCTTTGTAATTAAATATCCCCCGCAGCAGCAGAAAGGCTTAAAGAAGGAAAGAGCTGCTTCCCTGCCAAATGCCTTCTGGTAAATGTGTAACAGCTGCTCAGCACTTTCAACCCGGATTGCTCAATATTTGGGTTGTTCCCCAAATCAAAGCCCTACCTTTGAACCCTCCTCTCCCCCTCGCCCCCCTGCAGGACGCTGCTATATTTGATGTGTGTGTGCTGACGTCAGCTCGTCTAATCTTATCTTCACCTTCACGAGGGAAAGATCAAATCACTTTATGCCATTTGTTCACAGTGTTTTCCTGAGGCACTTTACACCCTGTCGACACTTTAAACACTTTAAGTGAGAATAGATTATAGATGGAAACAACCAGGGAGAATCATTTAAAATAAAATCCTACGTTCTGCATCACTTGAAGGAAAACACGTGTAACGCTTTTGAGACGTCAGCCATCAAGATCAAAGAAGTGAAAATGCTGGATAGCTCAGGGTACTTGACCCAGAAAAGAAACACTTGGTGAGAGGCTAGACAGGACAGCGGCTTCTTGGAGCCTCGCAGCCTTTTCCATTGTCTCTTTATACATTCCACCCTGTTGTATATCAGCGACTTGTAGCATTTGAAGCCCTGAAGGGTATCCAACTCTTTCACACAGACCTGAAACCTGAAACGTAACAATGTCATGCCACGCTCAGCCATTCAGGGTGACATTTATTGACTTTGGTCCGGCGGTTCCATCCTTCGAAGTCAAAGTTGGAACGACCGTGCAATCTTGTGCGTACAGAGCTCCAGAAGTTACCTCGGACCTCCGCACATGTCAAGCCATCACCATGTGAGGAATGGGATGTGTCATGGCAGAACTGTACCAACTTCTTCCCTGGAAACCCAACATACCACATTATGAGAGCTGTTTGCCATCTGCTTGGTGAACCTGCTTAAGGTTGGATTAAGAATATTTTAAGTATTTCTCCAGGGCTGGGCTCAAACAGTCCAAGATGGATGCAAAAAGACAGCCGGTTTTGACACGGTTGGAAATGTGGATGAAGCTGTAAAGTGTGACACAGTTGACTATAATAATAATAATAATAATAATTTCAATTTATATAGCGCCTTTCACGAAACCCAAGGACATAAGGACAAGATGGCATGTATACGACTCCTAAAACGGTCGCTCGATCTGGATGCTGAGTCGTTCTTCCTACATTACAGATCAACCTGAGTTTTCGGTGTTTGACTCATGAATCTTTAAAACATTTCAGTTAAAGATCTGCCCGCGTGTTTTGTGTTGGATTTTGCTGCCTTAAGAAATGTCTCCTGTATCGACAGTCAAGCTCACACACTTTTGGCAATGTACGTTTTTAATACTCATATTTCTATTAACATTTTAAACTGTATAAAAGAGGTTGTTTCCTTGTACCATGGACCGTGAGTTATTCCCTTGTTCCCGCAGCTTGTTTTCAGTGACTTTATCCTCTGTGAAATAAACACACTTCTTATCTTGGAACTCCTACAACTGCCATGTGGCAATATCTGCCTACTGAGAATTGAGTGTTTATTGTGTGTGTGTGTGCGTGTGTGTGTGGGTGGGTGTGTTTACAGGGCTGTTTCTGAGACAAAGTCCAGAGTGAATGTGCGTGCGGGGTCGGGTTAGCTGAACAACAGCAAACACGTGGTCTGCTGCTCTTCACAAACAATTTAGCTCTGTGTCGGCCTGCGCAACGCTACGTAAAGCACATCTCGCTAAATGTCAAACTGTTTATAGCACATGACCGTATGTCTGACGCAGGCCCGCATGAATGAATGCCTTTTACAAACGTCCCAGAACGCTTCCCTGTGGAGCGCCAAAGCATTGCACAAAACAAGCCGGATTTATAACCGCATGCCAAAAAAACCTAGAAATGTCTGACCCCCAGAGAGGAGGAAGCGCCGGATTAGCGCCCAGATGCGGAGGCGTGTGGAGAGATTCTCCGTCTGACTGGCAGTCAGCTGATAGCAGGCGGATAAATGGAGGCAGTGTAGAGGCAGAGGAAATCAGGTCACTGCTGCTCCGAAACAAGGACACACATTTTATTTTCTGCTCCAAAGAGGGGAGGGTGAACAAGTGGAAAACAGGATTTATAGTCATGCGGTTTCCAGACTGCTGTTCTTCCTCTGAGTGCTCCAGCAGTCTGTCACCTCGCTGACATTAAAGTCCACACACCCAGAGGGACTTTTAGAGGACTCTGCAGCCGGCAGGAGGGAAACACCTTCACTTTTAATAGGCTCACCTTTTCTTTTTTTTGTTGCATATATTTAACAAGAGCATATCTTTGTGCCCAGTTTCCGACAGCACACATCAGCAGGACATACGTCAGTGTTAGCAGCAACTGTTACAACATGTGGTGCAGGGGAAAGTGACAGATTTGTGGGGGCATCATAGGAAGAACTGAGTCAAACAATTATTTAGTGCATTAACAGTTACTACTAACTTGCTTTTTTAATAGTTTTTTTATATGTCTGCTGTATTTTATCTGGCAGAATTGAACTTTTTGGGCATTTCAGGTGAAACACATCAGACTCAGCAGCACGGTGTAACCACCAACAAAGCTACAGCTCAAGGATAAATAGTAGTATTTGATCAGCTGCACGTACAGAAAATAAAGGTATTGTTTGTTATCTCTTTTATGAGGTTAATGTAGAAGTCTGTAATGATTTGGTAACGGAGATGAGAGCATTGCTCGGTAGCTATGCTAGCTAATAGCGTCACTTCTGTGAAGGGCACAGCAGTGCGATTTGAGACAACGCTACACGGTTTGTTTTCACAGCGTACAACATGGTGAGATCCATCTTCATCATAGCATCCATGTTTCTGTCCTCTGGAGGATTAAAGAAGGTTCTTTTTCTTCTGCATGATTAATGTATGTGCTCCGCCGCCACGCCCCACTGATGTGTATTTTTAGACACCCATGTCATGGAGTGCCATCCTTTGTTGGCCAGGATTCACATGATGTATGAAATCTCAAACCCCTCCTTCCTCCACCCCCTCACACACTCTCTCATTCCCTTTCTTCCCTGGGCTCTGATATCACCACGAACTGGGGCACAGAAAGACTCGTTTTTCGCGGAGAAAAAAACAACTGTATAACACTTCCCAAGCTGCCTCGGAGTGTTCTCTTTATTTCTCAAATCCCCACACTGGATTGAGAGAGAGAGAGTCGCTGAGTGACAACAGATATTTGAACAAAGTGACTCTGATTTTGTCCCAGCGGTAACGAGGATCACCTGAGAGCGAGGCGGAGGAGTGAAGGAGGTGACAATTTGTTCCCAGAGGATGCAACTTTATTGATTTCATTCTGCGGGATCCAAGAAGTGACGATGAATTTGTCTCTGTGACACGCCGACACACAACTGACACGCAAAGGCTCATGGGAGGTTTAGTTGGTTAACATAAAAATACACTTTGTTTAGTCTTTTTTTTAAGTGTTCAAATGTTGCTGCCCATTAGATTTATTTTGAACAGAAAACAAGTTTGTGAAAACAAGAACAATTTTTAAAGACAACAAAAACGGTGATGAAGCTAGCTGGTAGCTGTACAGAATAATCACTTTATAACACCTACACACACGTACAGTATCAATATGGCTGAGAACAAGTCTCCCTTGGCACTGCGACTTACACACTATGGACAATTATCGTTATTGTTATGTTATTTAATTATGTGAACAATACCAACAGTGTTTGTTACACTCACACCGGTCCCTGCAAAACAAGTGCAGGTAGGAACCAAAATCCCTCTAGTGGACATCAAATAGGAAATTCAATCTTTAAAACATTATCTTGTATGTTTAAAGAAAACGTTTCTGCGCGGTTCATCACTTGCACATAACATTTGATCGAATTCTTTACATGAAAGTTTTGTTCAATGCATATTTAACTTTGTAAATTGGCGGTTACATGCTGCAGACCTGACGGAGAAAAGGCTGGTGATAATACAGCAGCCGACCTTTAACCCTGTAACGTCTACTAGCACCTCACTGGTTCATCTGTGCGTGTGTGTGTGTGTGTGTGTGTGTGTGTGTGTGTGTGTGTGGATGAGTAACTCACACTTTCAAAGCCTTGTATGAGTGTGTTACGTAAGCTTCAATGTGTAAAATGAATGGATGTATAAGAATATCTGGATACAGCGTTGCGGCCCAGTTCGCTTCTATGATAATTGCTCATTGGCGCATTAAACAAAAATGGTCTGAATCTCGAGAACAAGAATACACAGAACTTCCACATCGTTTGGGCCCTTTAATTTTCCTGAAGCCCCGCCTCCAATCTGCTCCGTCATGTCCGGTTTTGGCTTTGTAAATAAAGTGAAAATAAATTATCTCAACGCATTTTACAACTTAAAGAACATAATGATATAAACAAGTGCTGTTCAAGTGTTCATAGCGGGAAACAAAGACATGTGTACGCTGATTTACAGGATTTTCTTTTACAATGTAACGGTACGTCCACACAGCAGCTTTTCAAAAATCTTGGAGCTGGGCGTGTCTGACAGCTTGGGGATTTTTTGCGAGCAACGCGACCAACAACCAATCACATGAATCTCCCGCCCCCGACATACAAAGCAAAAAACCCCGGGGATTTTATGCGAGCAATATATATATATATATATAAACAAACAGGCGAAAACCTACCAGTTTCCCCCACTGTCTCTGCCACCTCCCTCCATGCCTGGTTCCTCCGGTTTGTATCCCGTTAATAGTTCTGGTCGTAAAGAACCGGGTGATTTGCTCCCGTAACTTCTCGTTTGGAATATGAGGAAATGAACTGCGGTCTGGCTCTCCCTGCTTACACGCGGTTTGATTGGCTAGCGCTTCTACTGTCAGATTTGCATAAACATGTTTGATTGGCTGACGCTTCCAGCTCAGCTTCAAAAGTTGAACATTGCTCAACTTTTGAATCCTGGACATCCTGGAAATCTTCGCTTCGCTCCCCCACAATGCAGTTCGGCGAAAAGCGAGGCAAAGTGACGTCATCCCCATTCAAAGTCAATGGGCAGAGAAGCGATGGAAGCGGTGGAAGTTTCTTCTGAAGCTGCTGTGTGGACGTACCGTTAGTCAATGGGAAATAGTATTTTGGGGCCCAATGGCGTCACACGTCTGTCACGGAAATTGTAGTACCACCGTTCGTCCTCTACGCAGATGTACTTCAAGTCCTCATGCTGGGGACTTGTGCTGAAGATAAGGCATCACATGTCTATCACTTCAACTGTAGTACCACCGTTCAGCCACTACGCACATTTGCTTCAATGCCCTTCCTGGACACTTAGTAAACGTGTGCTGAAGATGAGGCATCGCAGGTGGTGTCTGTTGAGTGATGAAACTGAAACTCAGTGTCAAGCTGCGTAAAAACCTCCCTTTTCTCTCGTGTCGCGTTTCTCTCCTGACTCGTCAGAGGCGGAAGTGCAGACATGTGTTTCTAATCCCGGCCGCAGGTCAGAGCCAATCAGCCGGCTCTGATCATTTCAAAGGCTCTGACACAGTAAACACACGCACAGCGAGATGAGGAGTGTTTACCCTGCAGCTTGTTTCACTTGGTGTCTCCTCAGTGGGGAGGTGGAGCTGCGTCGTGTCACTCAGACTTCAAAGAGCAGCGGCTGCTCAGTTTCCTGACCTCCTCCACCTTTTGTTTCTGAGCTGGACCGTCGGATCGGCTGCTGGGCTGGCGGCCTTTGACCCCGTACTTCCTGCCCACACTATATCAGAGATGAATTCTGATTGAAGATGTGAAACCCTGTTATTGTATGTGTAATGACTTGCAATGCAAAGGTTTCATCTTTTTGCTGAATTCAACTACGGGCGCTTAGGATTTTTGAAAATTGAGGGTGAGAAACTTTTAGCCGTACACCATTAGCATCGTGTGCTGAAGTTAGCATAACAGATTCAAGTGAGGCTGTGAATAAAACAGTGACTTTGATGACACGTCTCTAGTTTCTAGTCATCGAGGAGAGAAGGTTGTGTATGAGAAGAGGACGGTGTGTCTGCGCTAGCCCAAGTTCCTAAGGGAATTTGCCAGTGGCGAACCGTGTCTATCTCAACTGGACCTTCTGTAGACACCCCCCCCTCCGCGGCATTATAATGTCCGTCTTTTCACTGAATTGTCGTCTTGAAAATGGTACTCACAACAATTCCGCAACAACTTCATCTCCACCTGTTGCACTTGCCATTTCAACGTTAAAAACAATAAAACGGCAGGAATTGCTTCGTCACATTCATCTAGATCCTCTGCCTCGAGCCAGTTAACTAGCGGGCCTTCTGGAGCACCCTGGAACCGAGGGGAACTCTAGAAGAACACGCCCATTGGCTACAAATCAATATATGATTGGTTGATCAAACTGTCAGTCCAAACGTACGCTCTCATTCAGAGCAACGGCCAGGGCCTTCGATCAAGGATGTAGAATACCTTGGTTGAAGGATATTCTACCCAGAGACCCAGAACACGATCTGATTGGTTGCTTTCTTTCTAACACAAAACCACTGAAATGCGTAGTGCATGGTCCGAGAAGGACAAACACATCAACGTAACACTGTAATATTACAGATCAACAACACAGATACCATTCTCATTTATTCATTTTATAAACATGTTATTTATATAATTAAATCGATGTTTTGTTTGTTTTATCTGAGTGTTCCAGAGTATTCTCTGAATACCTTGAAGGCCCTGACGGTTCGCCACTGGAATTTGCATATGAGCACATCCAACATGCTAACACACGTTCCATTGTGTCACCTATATGCTGATAGACAAGATTAAAAAGCGACACAAGTCCGACTTTAGCTCCGACACACAGCCATGGGACAAGGATGGAGTTATTTTAAAGTTAGCTTTTTATTCCTGCGTTTACATTAACCCTAAATAAAATCACAAACTTGCTTTAATGTGTGGAGATGTTCCAGCTGAACAAAACATGCAAGTATGATAAACGTGTGATGTCCACAGAGTTTATTTATAGCAATATACTATAATCCAATGGGAATGCTTTCTGTCGAGGGAGCCATTGCAATGCTAACATGTGGGTCGGCCAATAAGAACACGTCATCACTGCGTCACTCTATCATGACAGATTTCTGATTCAACTTTGACCTTTTGCACTTGTGCCCATAACTACAAACAGTTGTGAAATATGTTTCTACTATCCCATTTTACGGGTTGATTCTAGTGTGTTGTTGTCCACATTAAAGCCAGAGGGGGAGCATACGCAGCAGCTCATAAAGCAGACAGAGGAGGATGTGATGAGCAGGCGTGGTCTGGAGCTCCTGCTGTTAACAAACCGCCGCCTCCGAACAAAACTTCCACGGAATTTTCTGCACAGATCAAAGGCTCTTTCCTGTTTTCTGCTACTGCAGGCGGTGAAACACGACTTTATTTCTCCTCCCACACTCCATCCATGCATACCAATCTGACAGCTCTCACTATGAACCACTGTGTGTGTGTGTGTGTGTGTGTGTGTGTGTGTGTGAGTGTGTGTGTGTGTATAGCCTCTGGCTGCATCTGTATATATCTTCTAGTTCATCGCTCGGAGCGGTGTGTTTTTAAACTTTGGTTGCTCTTCCCGTCTTGTGTTGTGTAAGAGCTGAAGCCCACACATCCGGAGTGAGAGCCCAGAAGATGAGCCGCGTGAAGACACACAAAGGGAGAGGAAGGAAGGACGACTTTTATCAGACTTAAAAGGAGCAATCGACGCATCTCATTTTTGCTTAATTTGGTCCGCATTAGTTTCTTCCACCTGACTTTTAGCTCACCTTTGCAAACACTCAACTCCAAAGCAAAATATCTCCAATTCTACGACACAGATTACTTATAAATAATTTGTAGATACTTATAATCTCTCCGCTGTTCCCCATCTGTCAGGGTGAGCGAAGCAGGCAGGAGCCGATACAGGGCGTAACTGAGTAAAGTAAAGTACCTTTATGTCAAGGCGAAAGTATTTCACATCTCTCTCCCTGGTGAACACATTCAACGTTGACAAGGATCTCACACCAACTGAAAGACGAGCAGAACTTAAATACCAGCAACGTGATCAAGACACAGGTGGGGAGGGAGGGAAACCACGGGGGCACCAGGTGAACACAATCAAGCAACCAGGAGGAAAACACAGAGACAGGAAGTGAGAGCAGACATAACTAGGGGGGTGCACACCTTTCAGAATAAAACGGGAGACAGATCTTAACAATACAAAATAAAACACGGACAGATCGCGACACCAGCTGCATGAGGTATATTCACGTGTATATCTTCCATGTCTCTTTTTCTAGTTTCTTTTACATCTTGTATACTTTCCAATTGACTAGTCATCTGCCTGTGTTGTTCTGTTGAGGGAGGGATTCTTGGGTATGATTTAGAAATTAAAGTTGGAACAAAATCTGGCAAGATGTGGTGTATTATGTTGCAACGCCTTGTGAAATTATTTTACGATAACATTTCGCCAAAATATTGCTATTTTCTTGGCAGACATCACAAATCTATTGCAATCGTAAACCAGATTAACAAGAACATGTTGTGAATCTTGGAGAAAGATCATAAAGCAACAGCAATGGCAAGTAGCCTCTCACCAAATGTATATTTATTTTAATAAGCAACTTAAAAGTGGGGTATGTAATTTATTTCAGAAACACTTTTTGTGATATTCCATGGAATGCTGTTAACATCCCGATAGCAATGAATATATTAAATGCTTTGACAATAAATCCATACAAACACGTCATCTGTGGAAGCCGTGGCGCTGTAAAAAGCACGACCAATCATCTGAGCCGGCCCGGCTAAAGTAACTGGATGGCCTACCTGCCTGTCAGCCTTCCATCTGGGCACAAACCTATCTTGTACCCTCATGTGCGCGTTCGTGTGTGTTGGAGGAGGGGCTCTGTAAGGAAGTCTGAAGGAAGGGGCAGATTTTTTCCGGCTGTGTATTTTCTAATTCTAGCGCACTCGAGCCGGTTTCTCCAAAATTACCTACCCCACCTTTTAACCAAAGAATCCCTGCTGTTTTTGCGATAATGTTATTGAAATAAAGCTTTAATACTTACAATAGCTTCATTGTTTCCTGTGCTGTTTTTTTTGTCCGTTCTTTTGTTCTTTAACACAATGAAATAAAATCGCAGCGTTACCAGATGTACGGTAATTTTGCCTTTATGCGATGAATGATGTCAAAAGGGCCATTATTTAAGATAGTTTAAAATTTCTTTTTATTTAACCAGATAAAAGCATTGAGATAGAATCTCATTTGCAATGCTGACCTGGCCAAGAAGATAGTTTGATCACTTTGTGAAGCTTTATATCAGTAGTTTTTGTGTCTCATTTAATTCATTTCTAGAGAGCAACGTATTGATCCTACGTCTGTGTTTACGCATCTCTTGTAATGTGACGTTTTCCAGCCAACCATGCTGGGTGTGAGCTTTGATATTGATGAACGTGAAGCGCCTGCCTGGCTATCAATCTCTCGCCAATTCTGCTGGTCATTTAGGAACGTTTGCACACGAGATAGCTAAAAAGATGTAGGCAGATATGTCGGTATTTCATTTGAATACACGTTTGGTAAAATGACCCATTTAAAGGCGGGGTAGGTAAGAATGGAGAAACCGGCTCAAGATCGCTAGAATTAAAAAATACACAACCGGAGAAAATCTGCCACTTCCTCACAGAGCCCCTCCTCCAACACACACGAACGCGCACATGACCAATGAGGGCACGAGATAAGTCTGTGCCCCGATGGAAGGCTGACAGGCAGGTAGGCCATCCAATCTGATTGGTCGTGCTTTTTACAGTATTACGGCTTCCACAGATGACATTTTTGCATGGATTTTTTGTCAAAGCACTTTAGATATTCATTGCTATCGGGATGTTCAGAGCATTCCATGCAATATAACAAAAAGTGTATCTCGAGCCGGCTTCTCAAACTTACCTACCCCACCTTTAAGGCTATTTGTATCTTGCGGTTACGTCTCCGGGTTTTTTACTTTATCTCCAAATACCGTCATACAGCTCCGGGTCTGATAGCTTAGCATTTCTGATAGCTTAGCATTTCACACCAATGAGCTGCGAGTGTTTCTTGTGCTGTGAACTCTGCCACCTCCACCTGACCTTTCCTTCACTCACTCATCTCACTCGCTCACTCGTCCTCCCACAGGCGGAGCAGGACTTCCACCACGACCCCGACAGCTTCACATGCTCTCATCTTTTTCCCAAGACCCAACCCTACTCTAATAACAGCCTGAGCGTGGTAGCTGAAATCCCCACGGGAGCAGAGATGTCACTCCCTCTGTCATTGTTAGCTGTGAACATCTGGTTCCCAGCCATGATTCGTGGAGGAGCGTCTCCTTCCCCCTGCTCTTCCTCCTCCTCTTCCTCCCCTTCCTCCTCTTCGTGGTCGGGGTTGGGATCGGGTTTTGTGGGAAGGGGAGAAAAAAGTCTTCGGTGTCGGTCACAGCCTCATGGAAAGTTATCCAGCAGGCAGGATATGTTTAGATGGCGGTTGAGGAAAGGGAGGAGGGGGAGAGCATACTTGTGAAGGGGGGATGTTTGAGTCTGGGAACGTTGCCAAGAAGGAGAAGAGAGAGCAGGAGGGAGGATGAGGAGGCGGGATAACATAACATCTTATTTTAGAATGATATCTCCTATTTAAGATATATCATTTGGCCAAGCAACCGTTGCATTGGGTTTCATTTTGGAATAAAGGTTGAATGTATTTTTAGTCAAACTGGTAAAAGAAAAACAAGCCTTACCGTTGTGATTTAAAAAGATTCTCTCTTCTTCTGCTGCTGTGCTGTCTTTGTGACTTTCTTTATATTATTTATTTATTTCAGGATTATATTTTTTAATTAAGTAGATAATTTGTCTATATATAATTTAAAGTTAGTCATATTTTTGTTTTTCAATTTGTCACTTAAGTTTGTATAGTATAATAATGATCATGTTTCATTTAGTTATTATAATAATTTGTTTGTATCATTGTTTTACACATTCGAAATAAATCAAATCAAATCAAATGTATTTTTGGGATTTCTTTACTTAATTTCCTTTACCTAATTTATATATTTATTATTTTATTGCGTGTGTGGAGAATGTGTTCTGTGTTTGGGATAAGTGGGACAGATTGGTATCATGCTCCTTCTTAATTGTGTTACCCTGTGAACATTCAATACATATATTACAAAAAAAACTAAAAAAAGATTCACTTACTTTTAATATGATATCAACAGTAGATCAAATGTAGTCTAATTTAGATCTCAAACGTTACGCCTGGACAGGGTTTTTACCACATCTTGCACATTATGTGTGTGACCAGATCTGTCCACAAACATATGCACCTGGAAAAGTATTAAAAACCTCCTCTGTAGTTCCATGTTACCCTTTACAAACACACACACACACACACACACACACACACACACACACACACACACACACACACACACACACACACACACACACACACACACACACACACACACACACACACACACACACACACACACACACACACACACACACACACACACACACACACACACACACACACACACACACACACACACACACACACACACGCACGATACCAGCAGCCATGTTGCGACTGATAATAGGAGCTCTCTTCATCTTTTTCAATTTCAATTTCATTTCAATTCCAGATTCAAGGATTTATTGTCGTTAGCACATTAGCTAAAGTGTAGATACGTCAATGAAAAACTGAAGTCACAGGCCCCTCCAACAGTGCAACACATAGGACATAGAACAGGGGTGGATTGTTGACAGCAGTTTACATTTTGTTTTCCACCACCAATGAGCAGTGTGTGTATTTAAACATGACTTTAACCAAAACATCTTCTTTCTTGTGTTTATTTTTACTTCATTTGCAATCCTATCTTCCTGCTGTATTCCTTAGAAGTCACTTTTTGATTGACAGATGATGAGCGGTGTTGTCATGGGTTGTCACTGAATATGTATTTGCTTTACCTTTGCAATGGAGGTTATGTGTTTGTTTGTCAGCAGGATTATGTCAAAACTAATATCCAGATTTTTTACAAAGCCACATTCCTTTTACTAACATTGCGAGATGCAAGAGTGCATGGCCTTAGGTGGAAAGCTGGTTTGAATAAGAAATAAAGGAGTTGAACAAAACATACTCAATATGCAGAAACAGTAACTGTATGTGTTGCTGCACAATGCATGATTGAGACTTTGACTTCTGATTATTGTCTGTTTGCAGCACGTTTCTGCCACGTTGATGTTCATAGAAATACATTCAATAGATCAAGTTTGCCTGAAATTAAGCGTTAATAATCAGTCCACAAACACCCGATGATGACCATGTGTTTGCTTTCCTGTGTTTGCTCAGCCTGGGCATCAGAGTTGGGAAGTAGTGGAGTACAAACACTTCGTCACTGTACTTAAGTATATTTCTTCTGGTATCAGTGCTCCACTACAACTTTTTACTTTGAATTCTTACATTTTGAACACAAATACCTGTACTTTCTACTTCTCACATGTTGAACACAAATACCTGTACTTTCTACTTCTTACATTTTGAACCCAAATACCTGTACTTTCTACTTCTTACATTTTGAACCCAAATACCTGTACTTTCTACTTCTTACATTTTGAACCCAAATACCTGTACTTTCTACTTCTTACATGTTGAACACAAATACCTGTACTTTCTACTTCTTACATTTTGAACTCAAATACCTGTACTTTCTACTTCTTACATGTTGAACCCAAATACCTGTACTTTCTACTTCTTACATGTTAAACCCAAATACCTGTACTTTCTACTTCTTACATGTTGAACACAAATACCTGTACTTTCTACTTCTTACATTTTGAACTCAAATACCTGTACTTTCTACTTCTTACATGTTGAACCCAAATACCTGTACTTTCTACTTCTTACATGTTGAACTCAAATACCTGTACTTTCTACTTCTTACATTTTGAACCCAAATACCTGTACTTTCTACTTCTCACATGTTGAACACAAATACCTGTACTTTCTACTTCTTACATGTTGAACTCAAATACCTGTACTTTCTACTTCTTACATGTTAAACTCAAATACCTGTACTTTCTACTTCTTACATGTTGAACTCAAATACCTGTACTTTCTACTTCTTACATGTTGAACACAAATACCTGTACTTTCTACTTCTCACATAAAATATAAATATATACATATACATTTTTAAATTCTATTTTATCATGTTTTATCACCACTGTAAAGCGTCTTTGAGCACCTGGAAAAGCGCTTCGAAATGAAATGTATTATTATTATTATTATTATTACATGTTGAACACAAATACCTGTACTTTCTACTTCTTACATGTTGAACACACAGGGCCGCCCCTCCCTACAGGCCAATCACACAGGCTGCATGGGGCCCCGCCTTGCGCAGGGGCCCCCACCCAGAGGGCCTCAGCTGCTGTGCGCAGTTCTCCGCACACACCCCGCAAGAGTGAGAGTGAGAGGTGACAAGGGGAGCACGTCTGTAACCCGACACGTTGCAATGAATCAACATCTGACCAATCACGGCTTTGATACGGCCACTAGTGCAGGCGAAGAGATGTCGGTGAAAAGACAGTTTCAGTCCAGCGCAAGCAAGAGGGAAAAAAACAAAACATGAAGAAACTAGAGCATCACTCGAAGGTGGGTTATTGTATGAGTCAAATGTACAACTTGCGAATGTTGTATTCAAATTGCCAATTGCCATATATATTAAAACATCAGCTGCAATTCACGACATGAAGAAGGCAGTCTCTGCATTTAACATTAATTAAAGTATGTGATGCCTTTTATCTGCTAATGTACAGGAGGAAGAGTGATAAACTGTTTGTCTAGTTAGCTTACATAACAATTAAAGTTTACAGCCTAAAACACATGGAGCATTTTTCCCCTTTTATTCATTTTTATGTCAATTTACACATTTCATGGTGATGCTCAGCCTCTCCCCTTAACTCCTAATAGTCATCTTCATGTGAACCACAACACATAAATACTGATAGAAATGTGTGTGTAGTTGTTGATACATTGCTGACAGAGGGAACTACAGTTGAATACAGATTTAAGAAATATCAGTTTTTGAGCATGTCATAAGCATGTTTTGTCTTCACTATATTACAACTATATTACAATACAATAATATAGTATTTATATTATTGAATTGATTATGATTATTATTAGTAGTAGAAGTAGTTTATTTGCATTAATTATATTGTAATCTTTTTGAGGCTAGTATTTGGCAGGAAATGCAGACGTATTCACCTGTAAACGCATACTGAATGACATACATGCACATTTACCATTTACCTCACTGTATACAAAGTAACTGTGTTGATAATAATAAACAGGAATTATATTTGCAAAGTAGCCTACCTTGTTTCCAAAAACATTTTTTTTTACTCCTGTCGGTGGGGGGGGGGGGGGGGCCTCATCTCACAATGTCGCTTGGGGCCCCAAGTTGGCCAGGGGCGGCCCTGTGAACACAAATACCTGTACTTTCTACTTCTTACATGTTTAACACAAATACCTGTACTTTCTACTTCTTACATGTTGAACTCAAATACCTGTACTTTCTACTTCTTACATGTTGAACACAAATACCTGTACTTTCTACTTCTTACATGTTGAACTCAAATACCTGTACTTTCTACTTCCCACATGTTGAACTCAAATACCTGTACTTTCTACTTCTCACATGTTGAACTCAAATACCTGTACTTTCTACTTCTTACATGTTGAACCCAAATACCTGTACTTTCTACTTCTCACATGTTGAACACAAATACCTGTACTTTCTACTTCTCACATGTTGAACACAATACCTGTACTTTCTACTTCTTACATGTTGAACCCAAATACCTGTACTTTCTACTTCTCACATGTTGAACACAAATACCTGTACTTTCTACTTCTCACATGTTGAACACAAATACCTGTACTTTCTACTTCTTACATGTTTAACACAAATACCTGTACTTTCTACTTCTCACATGTTGAACACAAATACCTGTACTTTCTACTTCTTACATGTTTAACACAAATACCTGTACTTTCTACTTCTCTCATTTCCCAAACAGCTGGTTCCTTTAGTCTGAATGTGTGTTTTGTGCGTGATCATTATTCTTCAGAGTCATTGCGTGCCTATTGATTGGAACACGATCCGTGTATCCATCACTTCCTGGTCTTCTCCAAAGAAGAGGGACCAATGAAAACGTTGTCATGTTGCCGTTGTTCAGCATGGAAACATTCATTAGCTAACAATGACATTATTGTTCTATTAATATAAAGGGAGGTCAGGTACTCTTTAAAACAGCTGGGAGTTATGGGTACTTTTTACTGAAGTACATTTCAAAGCCTCTTTACTTTGACTCGAGTAAAGAAGTTTAGTCAGTACTTCTACTTTCACCAGAGTATTTTTAAACACGAGTATCTGTACTTCTACTTGAGTAAAGGATCTGTTACTTTTGCCCTCTCTGCTGGGCATGCAGACTGAGGGATCTTTTTCCTCCCGCAGATAAAAGTGAGGAAGCGTCTACGAAGAGGAAAGCCAAGCTTCCACTGCGGTCGACCTACTTTCACCAAGAGCCAACTCTCCATCGAGGAGAAAATGGCAAAAAAATATGAAAAATCAATCCTCAAACGCTGCACCCAAAGCAGGGTTCAGAAGAAACTAGAAAATGGGATTTAAATTGCTCTAAATATGGATGTTTTCGAGCTCTGAAGTTCACACTCTTGAGACGCTTTTCATTCTAGTTTGGATTTGAACTACTTCACTGAAAGCGTACCGCCACACTCAGAGATGATTATGGAAGAAATGTATGTTTGTCTAGTTGAAACTGAAGAGTTGTTTTTATGATTTCACCCTGACTTTAAAGTGCAACCTAACCAGTTTTCACCAAACCTGTATAACACTGCAGTAAAATGAGAAGCCCTGGAAGTCAGTAAAAACAAGAATTTCAAGTATTTTATCTTTAAAGGATTGATACATCTTTGCTTTATAGGGCCCCAAAGACCACTATGTGGAAGTTGAAGGGGATCGTAAAAATTAATTAAGTTAAAATTGTGGGGAAAACTAAGACTTTTAAATCCCAAATCCTGCTTTAGTGAAGCTGGACTTCTTTAAACCATAAAGCAGACATTTAAATTTTGACATCCGTTGTTAAGGTTATTTTTAGACAATTTAGACGATTCCCCCTCTTTTCCGTCTTTATGCTAAGCTAAGCTAACCAAATCTTCATCCCAGATCTTCAAAATAGTAGTATGGATGTCATTATCTAATAAAAAAACAATTAAAGCTTATTACCAACACGTCTAAATAATGATGTAGGCTCAGGACTGTTGAGTGTTAGCATGAGGAGCTGTCAGGACACGCTGGTGTGACGGATGGAAACCTTAATCACCATCTCAGACCAACGGGGGTAAAAATAGTTCCACTATAAACACCAGCCCCTCGCCCCGAGGGTTGCCGGGTAGACTTGGTGTCTATATTTGTACAAAGACCCAGCGGGAGTTCATGTATGTTTATGTATAAATATACACGTACTGTATAAACACGTAGAAAAAAATCCACCCATACATCCTAAACACCTGGCGGAGTAAAACCCCCTCCTCACACCGCACGTCTCTTTCTGGATACATCTGAACCCCGACCCAGTGAAACCTGAAACCCCAACCTTTACCCTTTGCATACACACACACACACACACACACACACACACACACACACACACACACACACACACACACACACACACACACACACACACACACACACACACACACACACACACACACACACACACACACACACACACACACACACACACACACACACACACACACACACACACACACACACACACACACACACACACACACACACACACACACACACACACACACACACACTTTTAGCTCCGTACTTGTGAGAACCCTCACTGACTTAAAATACTTCTTAACCGCTAACCTGAACATGAACCGATATGAAATGTATCCTTAAATAACTGTAAAACATAAAGTGATGTCTGAAATGGACATTGTTTAAATAGCTGCTTTCCAAATGATCTATCTTTATCCACACATTTATATTCCTTCCAAATGCAGTGCTATTATCGCAGAGTTCAAACAATATTCAGATTTCCTCCACACTTTTCAAAGTGGTCACTCACTTTTTCTAAAGCTTTTCAAAAAGATTTGCAAAGGTTTGCCATAAAAGATCCTCTGCTGTTCCAAACATATTGGAACTTCTGAAATATTTTTATTTGCCAAAAAGATCAAGAAATATCAAGACTTAACGATTAAAAGAACAATAGCCGAAAAAATTATACTTTAAAAAAATGTCAGGTAGTCCATCCTTTCTTCCATCAATTCAACATCTCAAGATCAGAAATGTCCGTGCTCTCAACAACTGTCAAATGTCTCTAATCAACTGGTTTTAATAGTTAACCCTCCTTTTGTCTTCGTTCCCCCTTACTTTGTTTGACCGGTCCTGTTTTAACTGCTATTACATTAACACAAAAACCATTCATCATCATCAAAGTCCATTTAACACCCTTTCAAACTGTACATATTGTATCAGACTACAGTACTGGTATACATGAACAACTGCAGTACATATACAAAGAACAGACACTGAACATGTAGTGCGTGCGTGTGATCCATGTGGGGGGATGGGCACATAAGAGCGGGAAATGTGTGTGTGTGTGTGTGTTCCAGGTGTGATTCACATGGGGGGATGGGCACATAAGGGGGGACAGACATTTAGAGTGTGTGTGTGTGTGTGTGTGTGTGTGTGTGTGTGTGTGTTTTATCTGATCCGGATGGTTACTAATTCCTTTTCTTTATGGCGGTCACCGGGATCACCACGGGAGTTACAAAGTTGACTAAATCATCCAAAATGCAATGAAAGTGGTGATCAGCAATTTTGTATGTCCAAATGTCTGTGAAGGAAATCATAAAGCCTTAATGCAATCGAATTTAAAACAAAAAAGTTATGATTGATGAAAGTATACATCGGTCAAATCGGAGACAACAGGAGGGTCGAACTGGGATCTAAACTCTAAAGTGGTTCAGCGCTGAATTTTAAATCCCGAGATATAAATGAAAGTAAGCCCCCTGTGCTTCCATCAAGAGAAAGTTAGAAATAAACTTCCATCCTGTTCTGATTTCATTGCTGCTGAATTCTTTTATGTTTTTCTTACGTGTTCTTCAAAGTGTCTGAGTAAACAGAGCCTGTTTACTTGTGTTGCGTCTGCCCTACTTTTATATCACAGAGGATTATTTTCTCCTTATCAAAATCAGCCGGTGTTTAACGCTCTCAGCCTAATCTTGTCCTCATTTCTCTTTAAGAGCACGGCTGCTGAAAGAGTAAACACATCAGTGAATAAATAAATATAGATGTACAATGCAGAATGAAAGGCTTGAACCATAATGAGCGCTGGGGGAGAAGCGCTGACTGCGAGCAGGCGGCTTCAGGTGTAGTTGGACGAGTTCGACATCAGAACTTTACTCCTTTGACCTTTGGGCTGCTGGGATACTCCAGCTGCTCTACAAGGACACTGGTTATTTCTGGTTCTTTAACAAGTGTTCAACGTGCCATTTAACATCTTGATTTGGTGCTCAAAAATTTACTGAAATGTCTCTCCAGATCATCTGATAGGAATTTCCTTTATCCTTTTATATTATGATGTCTTAGGCTTCTATAAGTCAAGACCCTTCATCTCATTACTTATCAGTTATCTACTGCATTACCTTACATGTTACTTGTTAGACGCTTTTATCCGAAGCAACTTACATACATTCAGTACTGTGGGCAATCCCCACATGCAGTGGGACTCGAACGTGCTACCCCCTGATTCGAAGTCCAGCACTCTATCCACTGAGCCACAGCCGCCCCCATATAGTAATACACTGTGTCTTATCACGTTAATCTGTACTTAAACTTGCTGTATTGAGTACATACAAGTACCCGGATGGAGCGCTGATTGTGGTCGACGTTGGACACTTTTCAGACTTAGCGACCAACAGAAGTCACATGACCAGCTGTTCTTCATGGATGAAGACAGAGAACTGGATACAGCGTTGGAGGTGGAGACCCGTTCATTGCTATGAAGGCGGCACCTGAAGGCCTTCCTCTTGAGAGCACACATATCTGGGCCAATAGAGCAATTGCACTTGTGTTTTCCCTAAGCCCCGCCTCCAATTCACAGCATCATGGTCAAATAAATGGAGAGGTAAAATAACATTACATTCGTTTTTAGCGCATTTCACAACGTTCAGGCCCTATTGATTTAGATACGGGTTATTCAAGTGATCGTACCTATAGTTGATTAAGCTAAAAAAAAACATCCAATGTTAGAAAGTCTTTTTCAATGAAGTCACGGAAGTTGTTGTACCACCGTTTGGTCATTAAGAAAATGTGCTTCAACGTCTTGCACACATCCCGGGGCTTGCTTTAATTGCAGTTATAAAAGTAAACACAGCTCCAAACAAATACGAATTATCAGTTTATTATAATGACCTTTTTCATTTAAGATCGATGACGCTTTCAATTGAATGAAATGAATGAATTCCTTGAATGAAGCTTCGGCTTGTTGTTGTGTTTCGGTAATTTTCAGACTTGTTTTTTCGCAATGGTTGCACACTGAAGATATTTCCATATGTAACCAGGTGTCAAACTACTATGCTTGATTTCTGCAAAAGTGCATGTGTGCAGCTGATGCAAACAAAGCAGCAAAGCTCCAACTTGCATGTGTTGTCCTGCAGCTCGGAGCACATGGCCCGGTGTGAGTCGCCCGTATCGGGTGTCGAGGAAACCAGAGACGCCTGACCTGCGTTCATGAAGCCAGCTGTGAGTCGGTTATATTTAGAGCAGCCGTTACCCTGCAGCTCCACAACAAGATCCCAGCCACGCCTCAGATAACCACCTACTCAGTTTAGCACAAACGATGTCGGCGAACTGGACGGCAAACGGCGAAGATTTACGAGATAAAACGGATCGTGTGTCGCTCAAGGACACCTTGCTCTGCTCTTCATGACACTGCAACGACCCGAAAACAGGAGCGCAGAGCCAGAGGCCAGAAACCTAATCGGGGGCCGAAGACGAGGCCAACGCGTTGACGAAGCAGAGAAGGTTAGTGTAAGAAATAAAATCAATGTATATGTGTTGTAACTTTAAATTAATAACACTGTTTTATTCTGTAACCGGATGTTCACGACATTGTCCACACACTCGACTTCCTGTCTGGCGGACGGTGTTTGTAGCATTAGCATGTAGCTAATATTATTTTGTGTACGTGAATATAAGGAGAATGACACGTGGTGTTGCACACTGTCTTCAACTCTCACTTATTGACGCTGCAACACTATTATTAGGGAATGTTTAAATTACCAACAGATATTAGAAGATTGCAAAACTAACATCAGAAAACGTCAGGACGTGCCTTGGACCCGCCCCCGTCGACGCTAAAACAACGGGAGAAGACTACAGATGATAAATATGTGCCACAAACAGGAAGTCGCTCTCTTTCTCATCCCCTGCCACTGGATGGAGCATGCTCGGCCGGGCTAACCTTTTGCAATTTCATTGTATCATTGTATCATTGTTTTATTAAACGCTGTTGACTTGTAAATACGATTTCTGGACTCTTTTCAGATAATCGGGATTGTAGAAACCCCAACATTAGCCTTAACTGTGGCAGACAGACACACTGACAGACTGCCGTGGACTTTAGTAGTGTTTAAAACAGAGGAATTTCAATATGGAGGATATCTGGAGGTCCAATAATCTTTTAGAGGCAGTGGATATTTGTTGGCCCTGCAAATCCTCACAGGTGTTTGGTTGAATACATGTCCGCTCAGTTTAAAGTTGAGCAGAGCGTTGCCAAAAGGTCAGCAAACTCACTAGCCTTTAGAAAAAGAATTATATGGGCAAATATCACCTATTATAGTGTAAGTCTCTAATGAGTGACATATATCATTAGCTGAGGTTGTGCTGATTTCTGGGATGTGTAACACTTTATTATACTGCAAAGAAAGGACAATTTATAAGGCAAAACACAGAAATATACAAACACGGAAATGTCCTATGTGGGTCTCAGAGGGTTAAAGGAGCCTCAGTCAAAGCATGCTGGTTTACTACATAATATAATTATATTATAACCCTGAACAGAAAATAGAGGGCGACTCCAGTAAGGTGTTGTTGGATTTCCACAAAGTGACGCTTGCAAAAATGAATCAAAAAGTTGTGCAGCAGAGGCGGAGATATCCTGACTTTTAAGCTTTGTTTAAAAATATGTAGTTTTATTTGTACTCTTAGTAGTCCTGAAGATCCCCGTACAAAGTGTGTGCTGTTGCTTGTTTGTAACATTGCACCTTAACCTTGACCCTCTATCTCATATATCAGCTGTGCAAAGGATTGTGGGTCAGAAATGCATGCTGGCTTGCATACTGCAAAATGTGATAGTGCAGTAGGACATCCTGGTATTTTTGGCATAGGGCAAAGGTGTCGGGCCACATGTCTGGTAGTCAAAGTAAGTCTTTATGTACACTAGATTGTTCATTTCCCATAATGCCCTAACCCTTTTTTTAAAGCCTTTTTTAAATCACAATTTTATAAAATGTAAACACTGGAAAAAATGCTGCTCGAAAAACAAGTTGAACAATGAATGAAAACAAGGTGTTTTCACATGAAATAAGTACAAAGATCTGCCAATAGTGCAAGTGATCATTTGCTTGGTAAGATTTTTTTAAATAAGAAATGATATTTAGATAAATCAGATCTTGTAATGAGCTCGGAGAACTCATTTTTAACTATATTTGACCAGAATCAGGAAATGCTGTGTTACTGATGTTAGTTGGTGATTTTCCAATAAATATGTGAAAACAAATAAATAAATAAAACTCAAAATAAGATTTTGTGACTTAACAAGATGATTTATTGTCTAAAAACAAGACCCGATATCTCACTGCATTGTTACTTCTGAAGTTATTATGTTTTATAGCAAGTGAAAAGACATATTCTGACTAGATATTACACGCATATATTTGGTGAGATTTCAAGTTTTTGTAGTGAAAAGCTTACTCACCATGAAGAAAGCGTCATATATAAAGCAAGTGCCACTACAAATGATGATCAGATGACTGAAGGAAAGTTCAAACAGACTCATAGTCAAGTCTTGCAGTTTATAACATCAGTAGTGGACTTAAACAAGATTACCACTTTTTGTTCCACCCCAGCTTCCACCCAGCTTCCACCCAGCTTCCACCCCAGCTTCCATCCCAGCTTCCACCCCAGCTTCCACCGCAGCTTCCACCCCAGCTTCCACCCCATCTTCCACCCCAGCTTCCACCGCAGCTTCCACCCCAGCTTCCACCCCAGCTTCCACCCCAGCTTCCACCCCAGCTTCCACCGCAGCTTCCACCGCAGCTTCCACCGCAGCTTCCACCCCAGCTTCCACCCCAGCTTCCACCCCATCTTCCACCCCAGCTTCCACCCCAGCTTCCACCGCAGCTTCCACCCCAGCTTCCACCCCATCTTCCACCCCAGCTTCCACCCCATCTTCCACCCCATCTTCCACCCCAGCTTCCACCCAGCTTCCACCCAGCTCCACCCCAGCTTCCACCCCATCTTCCACCCCAGCTCCACCCCAGCTTCCACCCCAGCTTCCACCGCAGCTTCCACCGCAGCTTCCACCGCAGCTTCCACCGCAGCTTCCACCGCAGCTTCCACCCCAGCTTCCACCCCAACTTCCACCCCAGCTTCCACCCCAGCTTCCACCCCAGCTTCCATCCCAGCTTCCACCCCAGCTTCCACCGCAGCTTCCACCCCATCTTCCACCCCAGCTTCCACCCCATCTTCCACCCCATCTTCCACCCCAGCTTCCACCCCAGCTTCCACCCCAGCTCCACCCCAGCTCCACCCCAGCTTCCACCGCAGCTTCCACCCCAGCTTCCACCTGTCGGCTCGGGGGATAGTTACCTAATCATCACTCAATGTTCTTTGTAAATCTGTGGAGTGATGAGGCCAGAGCCTAGACGCCAAACTCAAACTATGCTGCTTGTAATAAACATATTAAGAAACACGTGAGTTGTCTGACTGAAATGGATGAAGTGAAGACTGAAGTTGTTCAGAAACGTTATGAAAATTACAAATCGCTAACAGCACAGGGACATTTATGAAGACCAGCTGACAGAAACCTCAACCTTGCAGAGACTTTCTGGGAGTTCTAGAAGATCTGATGCTCACAAAATCGAACTCTTTAATCTGATCCTCCAAAACTGCTGCTCACAGCGTTACGGATGAACCGCACTGCACTCAGCTCCACAGGGTGCATCCTCACTCTGGTGATAACAGATCTGAATGTGTGTGTGTTTCTGGGTTTCCTGGAAACATCCTGCAGTGCCAGATCAGCAGGTTAAGCCGCCATGTCCATTCGTCTCCGTGTTATTCTACACCAAAGCTGGCAAATACGGTCAGCTCTATTGGACCTGAAGACTCGGAGTGTCCTAAACAGTATCAACAAGTCACACTTTAAGGTCCAATAAATACCTTTTTCTCAGATCTAATAGTCGTCCCTACCCCAGAGGATTATTTAATTGTCTAGCACAGAGGTTCCCAACCTTTTTCAACTCAGGGCCCACTTAAAAATCAAAAACATATTTGCGGTCCACATTCAACCATAAACAATACGGAGGCTAAATGAAGTACTGATTGGTCGATTCAGAACATGTGACATGTTGTTAATCCAGTAGAACAGACCGCCGTCAAGGACTGTAATGACCGTTGCTAAGGAGGATCAAGAAAGAGAAATAATTAAAATCTTAATAATGAAATGTTTCCACACAAATCATGTTTTGCAAATTATTTGGCGGCCCACTTGCGATGCCGCGGCCCACAGCTTGGGAACCGCTGGTCTAGCAGTTTTTTTATTATCTTCTATAGCTTTTCCAATTTGCTTTTCAGTGATACGGTAATAATAGTGGTCCACACATATGGTAAATTACATAACTTTAAGTGGAACAATATCGCTTTTTCTTGCAGGAGGATCAATCAATCAATCTTTGACACTCCAAATAAATATAAAGAAATGTTTCCTTACTATTTTTTTTCCCAGCTGTACCAAACTCACACTAATCCCTAACCTCTGTTTAATATTGGATTTCCTGTTTCTCGACCTAACCTAAACTGATCCAGCGCCTTCATCTGGTTAATAGCAAGTTAAAACAATAGTTAGTCCTGATATAATAAATGTAAGTCAAGGTGGGATTTTAGATAAATTGTCCACAGTGGGATTTGTGCTGAGCTGGGTTTTACTGGAAATAATGCCAACACATCAGATGCGAAGTACTTTATATTAATGAGTGCTTTAGTGGGCCATCCCACAGGAGACAGACTGATGAGTTGTGGTTGATGATGTGTGACCTCTCTGATTGATTGAAGCACCTCCACCTCCTCTTATTGCTCCTGCAAGCGCTCACAGATTGCAGGTCAGGTCCACTTTAACTCTATCAAAAGGTGGATAACGTATTTTTACATTTTATATTTTTGTAGGACGACTCAGAAGTTACCGTCACAAAGGACTCCCTTTACAAAAAGCCAATGGGGATTGTTCCATTCAAATCTAGCAAAGGATGATCTATTTGGAAAACCAACCTTTATGATTCCTACATGACTTACTCATCAGGTTATTCTGCACAAACGAACAAACCCGGGCGCCGTACATAATGAAGATGAAGAAGATGAAGATTCAACTTATTGTCATTACGTAGTACCGGTGCTCTGTAACAAAACGGTTTCTCTGCATTTGACCCATCCTAGTGTTAGGAGCAGTAGGCTGCCATTATGTATGGCGCCCGGGGAGCAGTGCCTTGCTCAGGGACACCTCGGTAGCAGTGGCGGTTCTAGACCAATTTGACTGGGGGGGCCAGTTATTTTCTGAGGGGGGCACAATAAATGCAGGACGAAAAAGAGAACTAGACAGTATGAAGTAATTGCTCATAAGAAAACAATGCAATACAGTTATTGGTATTTGTTTCAGTACACTTATTTATTTCAGATAGATCTTATAGTTATTACTGTTAGCTTCAGCTTAAGTTATCGTGCACTCACACCATATTTATATAAAAATAAAGGCAATGAACAGTTACATCTCTACTTTACATAAGGGTGTCTGCACAATGTCACATTACAGCAACAAAATCCTGCGGTTTTTGGCAAACCGAGTACCAGAAAATATACATTTAAAAAAAAAAAAAAAACTTTTCATTGTTAGGGGGGGCCACAGGGGGGTCAGAGGTCAGTGTTAGGGGGGCACTGGCCTAGAACCGCCCCTGCTCGGTAGCACTTGGTCTTTCCGGGACTTGAAATGGTGACCTTCCAGTTGCCAAGCCAAGTCCCTATGGACCTCGCCACTACCGCATAATGGCAGCCCACTGCTCCTAACACTATAGGATGGGTTAAATGCAGAGAAACCGTTTCGTTACTAGTACCTGTACTATGTAATGACAATACAAGTTAAAAAAACAAAAACTTTTATAAGTGTAACTCCAATTACCATGAGTAAAAAGCATGTTTGCATGACTTATCGTCACCACCGCTAAGCTAAAGGCGGCTAATGTTGGGCGTGATGGTGTTTAGTAGTTTTATTTAGACACTTGTTAGAACCCGCAGTTTTTATGTCACGTTGAGGATTCAGACATTCACCAGTCGGGTATTTACTTAACCAGACATACTTTAACACTAACTGATTTCCACATTTGAGGTCTCATTCCTGCACCACTTTATAGACCTTTGCAGATATGTGTGTGTTGATACCATCTGCAGCTGCTGTATAACATTTAGCTCCAGGCTTGTTGGCGGTGACGTTCAGGGCCGAGCTGATGGCGTGCCGACGTCGCGACTTAAAGCCAGAATGAAAGCGTGTAATCTCTGAAATGAGAATTGACCGGCGCTGTCAGACTTGATGTTATCCCTGAGAGTCTGCGGATGAAGCTGCCATTATTCTAATTAAACCAGGCCTGCAAAGGTGTGATGACAGCGAGGGGAGGAAATGACAGAGCATGAAACACGTAGGGAAGGCATCTTTTTTTCTGAAGCAGAAACAAAAGAGGATTAGCTTTTAAAACCTGAAACCTTTCTGTGATTAAAACAAAATGACAAAGTGATGAGAGAGGCGGGAGGCAGACAGAGGGACAGATTATCTCTGGGTCCGGTTGCCATTTCTGCCGCCAACAGGATGAGAAAGGACAATAAACTGAAATCGAGTTTTTACAGCAATACTGTTTGGTCTGTGTGTACCAATGTCTGCTGTAGTCATTCACACATACTGGAGGATTATGGGTGGAGAACATGAGATGAATTTCAAGTATTTACTTGTAATTCTTGCCAAAATCTGGTCCAAAACCGCATCGAGCGATAATTTTCATTAACAATGAATATGGTAATTCGCACGGTCTTCATCAACAGAAAGAGGATGCAGGTTGTCTTCGGGTGATAAATCCCAAAGGATGAAAAGGACACTCACCACACTCACCATCTCTAAAGTGTAATGAAAGCTGCTTGATCTGCTGGTGATGCTGAAAATGAACTTTAAACCTCAGAATTATCTGAAACTCAATTGTTGTCAAGGTCAGACTGTTATAGTTTAGTTGTATAACATAACATGCACATTTCCTAATTATCTTTGCTTGTAAAAACTAAACATTTATGGCTTTCTTCCTGTCATTTCATAGCTCTGCAACATCAACCCTCACCCAAACCAATTCATTGTGTTGCCCAGACCTAACCACGTGGTTTTCTGTGAACACGAATGTGTATTTTGAAGACATTGTATGCATGTAACAAGCATTAACTGGCGTGTGCAAAACTGACGTAGTGATATGAGGACAGACATGGCATCAGTTCCTTTGAGTTGATACATGTGTTTTCTTTCAGTATGTTCTACGCAAACATTTTACATTTATATTCAATGTAATATTGAATAATCAATTTCTTGCACAATAATATCCTGCATTATATTTGTTACTGGAAATTTGTATTTCCACATGTATATATATATATATATATATATATATATTTTTTTACTTTTTTACTTTTTAATGCCATTTTATTTATAATAATAATAATTTCTCTTATGTACATTTCCTTGTGTTCTATACTGCTGCAACGCAAACATTTCCCAAATTGGGATCAATAAAGTATCTATGTATGTATCTATCTATCATATCAATCAATCAATCTATCTATCAATCAATCAATCAATCTATCTATCTATCTATCAATCTATCTATCTATCTATCTATCTATCTATCTATCTATCTATCTATCTATCTATCTATCTATCTATCTATCTATCTATCTATCCATCTATCTATCTATATATCATATC
>NC_047503.1:43653217-43655717 GCF_902827115.2 Pseudochaenichthys georgianus
AAGCCACACATTGATGCAAAAGACCAAGGACACTAAAACAGCAAAAATACACAAAACAACCACAGAAGAAATAAGAATACCAGAAAAGACAACAAAGACACACTGAATGACACATTCCCGGGGGTCTTCTCACAATCTGTCGATTTGTTATACTTTTAAAAAGACGGGGATTTGTCGACGCGATCGACAGCAGTCAGTTTGGACGAGATCTGGTTTCGTGTGAAGATGAGAGATTAAACTCCGACGCCTCAGCTCATGTTCTCTCTCCCTCTCTGCCTCTCTCCAAACTTTTTGGCCTACTTTTTCTGCGCTTTGAAAAATTGTCTTTGGCGAGGGTTGGATGAAAGTTGTCGTCGGGGGGGTTGCTGGGCAGAGGAAGCGAGTGAAGGACTTTTCCCCTTTATCTTCCTGCCCAGACCTCCATCATCTGACTCTCCCTCCCTGTTCCTCTCTTCCTCTCTCCTCCTATGTTGTGAGATTACTCATACACTCAACATTCTTGCATCCAGAATGAAAAAAACAACTCGTTTTTTGTGTGACAGACGGCTCCGAAAATGGGATGAAACACAAACCGGCACTTTGAAGCATTTTGAGATCTCGTGGTGAATTTTCCGACACGAAAAAATGAGATTTGATTTTTTCTCCTGAAGAGGATATTTAGGAGAGTAATGTAGAACACATCTAGTTAAGTGTCCATTTCAAGGACACTTTCATATTTAAACTACATTCATTCGGTGAAAAAGCCAATAGTTTGTGTGAAAGCAGGTCATGAATGCTAATTTACCCGAAATGAGGCTAATGCTAGAGACTTCTGTTAAATTATCCTCCAGCAACTCCAGCCAAACGCATAATGAGAATGTCAAACTCATTAGTCTGAAAAGCATTTTGTAAACGGGAAACATAAACTACAATGCAACACGGCGTAAAGCTAACCCAGTGTTGCCGTCTATGTGTTTCTTTAATAAGCGTCCTATAGATTTACAGTAAAACGATATATATATATATACCTGTTGTTTCCATCTCAGGAACGTTGCCAAGCTCAGGGGGGTTCTATCCAACGCAGACATGGAGATGGCTATCCTTGCCTTTATGTCATCCCGGCTTGATTACTGTCATGTTCTGTTCTCCTGCCTCAACAGAACATCAATAAACCGGTTTCAACAGGTCCAAAACGCTGCAGCCAGATTGCTCACTCGTTCCAAAAAAACATGCCATATCACTCCGATCCTTTCTGCCCTGCACTGCTCCCTGTCCATCTCAGAACCCAATTCAAAGTATTGGTCTTCACATATAGAGCTGGCCATGGCCAAGCCCCAGCCTACATCATGGTAAATGGTAAATGGACTGTACTTATATAGCGCTTTATCCAGTATTTTAAGACCCCTCAAAGCGCTTTGCATACTACATGTCGTTCACCCATTCATAAAGAGCAGTGTATATTACTCTAGGAACTAACACGCATACACATTCACACACCGTTGGCCATCGGGAGCAACTCAGGGTTAAGTATCTTGCCCAAGGATACATCGACATGTTGACTGCATGGGCTGGGATCGAACCCACAACCTTCTGGTGGAAAGACGACCGCACTCCCTCGCAGCCACAGTCACCGTTATCAATCAACATTAATGACCTGATCCACCCTCACAGCACAACCCGGGCCCTGAGGTCCTCTGAGCAAGGCCTCCTAAGGGTGCCCCGAACCAGGCCAAAGACTAAGGGGGACCGTGCCTTTGAGGCGGTGGCCCCAAGGCTTTGGAACGAACTCCCCCAGAAACTAAGAGCCTCTGTCTCAGTAGATTGTTAAGGGGCAGTTAAGGACCCACCATTTGAGACAGGCCTTTGGGGCGCCGGGGGAGGTGAGTTAGTAGCTGTCTGTTTTATCCTATGTGCTACCTGCTGCTGTTGCCTTTTATTCCACATGTTATAGTTGTACTGTGAATTGTGTCCTGTGTACTGTACTGTAAAGCACTTTGTACATCCGTGTTGAGAAGGCTGCTATATTAATAAAGCTTCACTTACTTTACTCATCACTCACTTCATGGATCATTGGGAGCTTCTTTAATCCATTCATTGTGAGGAGTGTTTGATAATGAAGACACACTAGAACAAACATGTGACTGGACTCACAAACTTCATTTCTGTTCCACTTTCTTATGACATGAATTAGTTTAACTCAAAGGTCTCCTATTATACTGTTTTTCATCAATATATTATCGCTCTCAGATACAGAACATGCCTCTGAAGTGTTTGGCTCGAAATACCAAACAGATCATTGTAGCATTTCCCATAATCCCCTCTGTTTCAGCCCTGTTTCAAAAGTGCTGATTCTGGGTCTGTAGCTTTAAATGCTAATGAGCTGCTGCTGACCACGCCCCCTTGAGAGGTGATCGGTTAAAAAGAACACAATGGTGCTCTAGGAGGAGATTCAGGTGATAAGGTGGACACACACACACACACACACACACACACACACACACACACACACACACACACACAC
>NC_047503.1:43660717-43670717 GCF_902827115.2 Pseudochaenichthys georgianus
GGAAGAGACCGAGGGGTAGACCTAGGACCAGGAGGAGGGATTATATCTCTTGGCTGGATGGGAGCGCCTTGGGACCCCCCAGTCAGAGCTGGTTGATGAGGGGAAAGGAACGTTTGGGGCTCTCTGCTGGAACTGCTACCCCCGCGACCCGACCACGGATAAGCGGGAGAAGATGGATGGACTATTACTCCTATTATAATTGAGGCTCCACGTCTGTCTGGACCATGGATGTTTAAAGAGAACTGAAGGAGTATCATTTTGTGTGTTTAGGAACCAGAGCTATACATCTATTTGTTTGGGGGGTTTCCCTGAGACCAGGCATTTTAAATTCAAGTCATACTTGGATCCGAGTTCAGGTTCACAATCTTACTGCTTTGTCACCATTTTTGGGCTGCACATCAACCCCTACTGTCCGTGGCAGAGGATGTAAATCATACGTATTGATCCAATAATCGAGCGTCATAAATGCTGCTGACCTGAACCCTAACATGTTCAAGGTTCAAGGCTTTTATTGTCATGTGTGCATAGGTGTAGTTATGACAATGAAAGTCTTAGGTCACAGGCTCCTCCAACAGTGCAACACAATAGAACATATACAATAGTGCAATATAGTAAATAAAATAAAATTGAATATAATAGAAATAGTGCAGAGTAGTCTATATACAAGTAATAGGAATATTGATATATATATAAGTTGCAAACAGATGGATGTTCTTTCAAAAGTGCAGGTGTTTAACAGTCATGGCCTGCAGACCCAGTCTCACGGTCTGGGGTCCATGGGGGGTGCTGAGCGCTGACAGACGTGCAGCTGCTGGACAGATTAGCTTCAGCGGCGTCTTTGCTCCGTGTGCTCCTCCATAAACCGTCAGGATTACCTGCAGGAGGTCAGCAGGGGGTCAGGGTGTCACCTCCCAGTGCCAATGGGTGAACATGTAAATGTAAACATGAGTCAGAGGTCGCCGGCGGCCAAACGGCGATTAGCTTTATTGGCAGTGACAACAATATGTTGTTGACAAAGCAAGAGATGAACATACTGTCAAAGTCAAAGTCAACTTTATTGTCAATCTTTCAGTTTGTGTGTACACACAGAGAGGTCGAAATACCGTTTCCCACAATCCCAAAAACAAAATACAAAAATATATAAAAAGTATGTATAGAAATGTGTATATACCTATATTTACACAATCAACAGACACATTTGTACATAAGCACACATTAAGACATAAATAATGGCACACAATCAATAATACTGTATTCACACAACAAAACGCAAATATCAAAAACAAAACACTTTGTACGATTCAACACAGTACCTTAATACTCTCTCTTACCTCATTCACACCAACGGTGTTTCAGGGCCGGTTCGGAGCGGAGCTTGAAAAGCACCGGGTTTTCCTGTTCACACCGCAGCGGAGCCGCCTCTTAGCTCCGGAATCCGGTTCGTTTCAAGAACCAAAAAATTGTCACGCTTACGTCGAGGCGGGGGCAGGGGCGGGATCAACTCCTGAACAACAACAAAAAGCCGGCGTTTTATCCAGTTTATACACAACGATGGAGAAACTTCACAAGCAGCAGTGGTCCACTGAAGCGACCAGCTACCTACTGGGAGTCTGGTCTTCCGAAGAGGTACAGAGGAAGCTGGAGCAATCGGCCATTGTTGTTGTTGTCTGTGTCAGCTGTGACGGGTTTCCGCGCGGTTTGGCTTTACGAAGCAGGCACGCAAAACGGTTACGTCATGACGCAAACGATGACGCAGCACCAGTCGGACTCTGGGCGGGGAGAAAAGAGCCAGAGCTAAACCGAAGAACCGGTTCTTCGGTTTAAGAACTGGTTCTTCTTCTGAACCTGAAAAGCTCTAGCACGGAGCTTGAACCGGAGTTGGTGTGAATGAGGTATTATACTCCCTCTCTTGACTCAATTAGCTTTATTGGCATTGACAAAAACATGTTGTTGACAAAGCAAAATATGAACATACTGTATTCACACAACAAAACACACATGTCAAAAACAAAACACTACTGTTTGTGCGATTTAACACAGAACCCTGATACTTCCTTTCTTTGGGGGATCTTGTAAAGGTTGTGAGCACCAATCGACCCCAGGTTACATCACTGATAATGTGTTGAGGGGCAACACATACATGTATGTTATCAATGTTTTAACAAACACACTCAGTTTCAGGGTATTTATTTGTACCCCTAGGTTTATAGAGAAAAGACCAGATCCATTGCGACACATTTTAAAACAACGCAGACAATCGACAACTAAATCAAACCAGAAAAATACACAATTGATTTAATTAAATAATTAAAACAAAACAAACGCCGGTGACCCCTTTTGCACACAGCTTCACAATTTGCTTCAAAGTTCAATTTTAATAATAGATCCAGAATATTTGTAAGGCTGCAAAAATCTCCCTTTTCCCCGATCTACAGGACGTACCCTCACGCCAATATTACACGTTTCATTTGAGAGCAGATCCATGTGTCCGTTATGTATGACTGTAAACGGCACATCGCTGAGATAAGAATAACCGTCAAGGCTGTCAATCATATGTTTTTCACTCTCTTCTCGTCACACGGAGGAAGTGAGAGTCGTAGTAAAGAAGTGAGAGTGTTTCTGAGGTGAGACGATGACTCCAGATCAGGTTTGACGGTTGGAGGATTTTCCCGCTCAGGGTTTCTCTGAGTGAAGCGTTTGTGTTTTTTCTGCAGACGACAGTGTGGTGGTTACACACTCTCTGTTGCATCCTGTGCACTCACACCACAGAGGACTTACACAACAACAACGGCAGGAAAGCATCCAAACAAACATGCAAGAGGAAGTTGAACCTGTACTGGGCTTTAACTCTTTCCCTTATGGTGCCAAAACATTGATATTAAGCAACCAGGCATGCCAACATTAATTACACTGTAATCTGAGTTTTTCAATTTGAACTGTATTGTAATATTTATTTTAGCTGTACAATGTATTATTTTATTGACCTGTACTTAAATAATGTTTTGTAATTGTTTGTGTGATAGAGATTATGCAATGTTTGTTGATTGTTATGAACCTGCTTGAGGACTGCAGATGGAAATTAGCAATTAGCGACAATCTGGCATAATTAATCTCTTCTCTCTTCTCAGATACATGTATTTGTATGCATGGTCCTTGTTGAAATAAATACATAATAATAACGAATATTAAAGACTCAGGGTGTCGTAAGTCCAGACTGTTTACTGGCAACAACAAATGGAAAGAACAGGAATAAAGAGTTGTACATGCTAGACCGTGCTTGATAATAACAAATAAGATGATACGAAGGGACACCGTCCTGTTGTAAGTCCTGCTGGTGTCATCTAGAGGCATAATGTTTAATAAAGTGTTGGACAACAGACACAAAGTCAAGCTAAATATGCAAAATGTTGTCCTTTAGTGAAAGTTAGGAGGGCTTTGAAATCTAAAGTGTTTATCCTCTGGAGAGCAGGGGGGTATACTTCGAAGCAGGATTTTCGCTTAGCCGGCTAAATTCAGGGGAAACTCCGGCTTTCCGGTCCTACGAAGCTGGTTCTCTCTTTAGCGGCTAGATCTCCATGGTAACTTATGCTTAGCGGCTAACCTGGTTAGGTTGCAGGCTAAGAGCTCAACTCAGTGAAAGCACCGCCTGCTGACCAATCAGAGCTCAGTGTGCGGAGTTTAAAGCGATCAAGTCATATTACAGGAGAAAGGAAATACAGAAAAGCTGCCGTCGCAGGAAAGACGGCCGGCAAAAATCACCGACTGTGTGAACGTGAACATGAATAGAATATCACCTCCATCTTCAGAGCAATCTGACTATTATAACATTAGCGTTAAGAAGGCTTACTTAAATATCTGCCACAACATAAGTAACCGGATCAGAGTACATTAAGTACAGTCCGCGGCACATCACTTCATAATGTATCATACATCTCCTGATCTGAGTCAGCTGAGCCGTATCTGGCCGTGCAACACTCACAGTGTCACAGACTGGATGCAGAAGTATTATTTTAAGCAACACATTAAGTTGACGAAACACTCGAGACAAATGTAATGAAAGTCAGATCGTGTTTTAGACGGGGCAGTGATATCATAAACCTGTTAATGTACGCATTCAAACACTTGTTCTGTTGCCAGCTGTATTCACCTTGCAGGTGCAGCTCTGTGGCTTTGATCCTGGATCAAGTGTTTAAGTCATGGATGTTTAAAGTTTAACTTCTTCATTTTTGACTAGTATTAAAGTTCACTTTTCATTCAGGAAGTATGACGCTGCGCTGTCAGTGCGCTTCTCCATGTTTGTGATTGGTCGAATGCTCCAGATACCACCCCTTTCATGTGAACGCGCACCTAACTAGATAGGACACGGCTGGCTTGAGCGATCCACTTGATAACGACAGCGCGTATGTTTTGGATTAGGCCAACCGGCTAACTCAAACATATCCAGGTTAGGTTGAACCAGGTTCGTAGTATAGGCCCCAGGAGTGGGCTCAGAGGTTTGTATTTGCTTGTTTATCAATGTTTAGATAAGATTAGTTCAATACAAGAAATCAGTGTTTCTTCAACGCAGTTCAGCGAAAAACAGACATGGAGGGGCTGCCGCTAAAGTTCGCTCGTTGTCCTGATAATTTAAGATTGTACACAGGATGTTTTAACCTAGAGACAAATGATCAGCAATTCACTCCCAAGAACATGTTTTGAAAGCGTGGCTAAAAACTGGAGACAATTATTAATTAGTTTTACAGGTTTCCGGGAGACAAGCGCAAAGTAATGTGTGTGCCATTAAAAGGGACTGCATGAAAAGAACCAACAAATGGATTAATACAACTTTAGGTTTAAAAACTGATTTGTGACATTTCTAGCTGATTTGCCTCCATTGGATTCCTTTGTTTACTTCCAGAACATAGTAACATCACTATATAACACTTACCTTCTATTGGCTAGCGCTCCAACACATTGTACGTGATAGGCTAAGGGGGCGGGACATCTCTAAGCAGTTGAGCAATCACTACAGAGCCGGCCAGCTAACCAATCAGAGCAGACTGGGCTCTGGTTTCAGACAGAGGGTGAAAGAGGTGCTGCAGCACAGGCAGTATGAGAAAATAAAGAGCTTTTTGAACTTTAAAGATCCCATGCCTTTTCTACTGATCATAATTCCATTGGTTGAGGTCTACTAGAATACATTTGCATTGTGGCAATTTTCCAACTCACATTGGTTTCTCAAACGCATCTCTGTATGTGTATTCACTCTCTGTCCTAAACGGCTTGTTGGAGCTCCTGCCCCCCCCCCCCCTCCCTGTGAGGCCCAGTGTGGGCTCTGATTGGTCGGGACGTTGAGAGGCTCGTTGCTGCGATCTGCTGCGGTGATACAGCGAGAACAAGCTAAACTCATCCCGAGCACACAAACACTCACAGCCGAAGTAAAAACAATAAGTGTGGCTTGATATTGAGTAAGAAAGAGGTTTATAACGCTGTGAGAATGAGTCTGCGGAGAGCATTTCTCCACGATGCCAACTTAGTTTTGCCTGAAAAAACGTTTACTCCCCATTAAACAGTCGTGGTAGATAACTTGATTGTCTTAAACATCATAAATACACAAACAACAATGAATACTTACAGGTTGTGTACTCCGAATCTCTCTCCGCTGGTCCAAACAAAGTAGGAACAGCATCGTTCTTCAGTGCCCTGCGCTGAGCATATCCGGAAGGAATCACTGAAAGGTTTGGGAAGCTTTGTTACGTGAAAGGCTGGCAGAGGGTGTGGCCTCTGGGAATCCCCACGTCAGAGCACCCAGGAAGAACATGAGAAATCTCCAACGAGGCGTTCTGTGTTAGAGTTTTACTCCCTACAGGGTGTACTTTGAGGGGCAGAGACCGTTTACATGCATACAAACCTTCATAACACACAGGGGAACGGGTAATAACCGGAAAAGCATGACATGGGACCTTTAAAGCACGGAGACATGTCACAGTAGAGACAGCATGATAGGGCCCCTAAGAGAAGAGAACTTCTACCCCTCTACTGTTATGATCTGTGTTCTGTAAACATGTGGGTATAGAGACAGAAAACCCCAAAACATTTCACTGTTCCACAATTGTGTCAAATGTTTTATTTACTCTGGGCCAGCGCAGTACCACTGACATGTCAGATGAAGTCATCTCTGAGTTTCCAAGCGTTCTCTCGTGGCTCTGAGGACGCTCAGACCGTCTGCCCGCTGCCGAGAGTTCCCTCACCTCGGTGTGTGTCCTCTGTGACCTCGATCAGATGGTGATGAAGACGTCTGTCGTCAGATCGGCTCCGGAGAGGAGAGAAGGAACAACCTGATCTTTCTCCTGCGGCTCCAGAGCCTCACTGCCGGCCAGAGAGCGCCTGATGTGGGACGGAGAGGGGGGTTGTGGGTAATCCTATAGCCAAACGGAGAGAACCGGATCAGCATCACAGCTTGTACTGTATGATGCTGGTGTTCAGCTCAGTATTCTAATAGAATTGCACAATGTGAAAGTGTAAAAGTATTCAAGTTCATTGGTGATGGGGGAAGTATTCATGTGCTGCACTTTAATACCACACTGTAAAAATACTCTGTTACAAGTAAAGGTCCTTGACAGTGTTACCTAAGTAAAGAACATAATTATGTATACAAATGTCACCCTGTGATGTTTATGCTATATACTGTGAGGGGTAATGAGTCCTAAAACCCGGAGAGACTTAGCATGTTACCACTTCTTGTTTCCCTCGTCATGAAGGCAACGTTTTATTTAACGTGTGTGTGGTGAAATAAGCTCCAGGTTAACACGAGCTGAACAGACTTGCACGTTTTGTTCTCCGACACAAAGTGCGCCTGAAAATCCTCCACTCGTAGATGTCCAAAGCTTCAAGCGTCAGACAAACGCAAAACATTAGCCGCTTTTTAGCTTAGCGGTGGTGGTGTGCAGCCGTGTGACCGTGATGTTGTTCCTTTATAGCCTAGCGTTAGCTTTCTATCAGAAACGTGTGCAATCAGAAACAATCTGAGCAGGCATTATCTCCCCCTCCTCTTTTTTTTTCAAGATAAGTGACTCAGATCAGCAATTCTCCAATGCCCCTTTCACACCAAGACTTTTCCCGTTCTAGCTCCGTGCTAAGGCTTTTCTGGTTCGGAAACCGGTTCAGCTCCCGCTCTGTTCACACCGCTCAGAGCCCCGACTGGTGCTGCGTCATTGCGTCATCGTTTGCGTCATGAAGTAAACCGTTTGCGTGCCTGCTTCATAAAGCCAAACCGACAACAACACAATGACCGATTGTATTGAAGCGCTACCGTTGTGGTTTTGCTCTGTCTAAACGAAATGGAACAATGGGACGACTTTACTACCAACTTTACAGTCGCTACATTCAAGACTTCTTTACAATCATCATCATCAACGATGATTCGGTAGGAGAAAGAAGGTAAATATACATCCTATTCGATGGCGTTAGAGCTGTTGTTAGCCTCTGCATGCACCAAGCGCAAAATACATGACATGTCATTTGTCAGACGCTTTTGTCCAAAGCGACTTACATACTCAATACTGTGGGCAATCCCCACAGGAGCAATTTGGGGTGAAGTGTCTCAGGGACACAACGACATGCTGACTGCAGTGGGACTCCAACTTGCAACCCCCTGATTCGAAGTCCAGCACTCTATCCACTTAGCCACAGCCGCCCATACCCAGCTTTGCAGCATTAATTACTATGGTATAACATTCAAACTGATTCTCAATGTTATTTCCACAGATCAACAGCCCAGATCTTCCGACGTAAGCGTGATGTATGCGGTGCTTGCTTTCAAGACCGACATCTTTTTGGTGCTTGAAACAAACCGGATTCCAGAGCTTAGAGGAGCTGCGGTGTGAACAGGAAAAAATTGTGCTTTTCAAGCTCCAGCTCCGAACCGGCCCTGGAACCGCGTTGGTGTGAAAGGGGCATCACAGGGCTGAAATAGAGGGATATGAGGTATGTCTAAAATGCATGATCTGTTTGGTATTCTGAGCAAAACCCATCATAGACATGTTTTTTATATATTTGTATCTGAAACCCATAATATATGCCTCAAAATAGCAGACCTTTAAATATATTTACATGTATGTGGGCCAGTTTCCCTACTATGTCCTCTCCTCCCTCTCACGTTCACAGACAGCTGCTGCAGAGCTCTATCTTCTGATCCTTGTTAAGATCTGACAGAGTCACCGCGCTCCCGCCACAACAAAGCTGGAGGCCGTCGCTCTGACTCACTCATCTGCACCCCCCCTCTCCATAGTGACGGCAGCGCTCCGTCACCCGAGGCTAATACCTGCTGCCTGATAGCTTCATCTACTCTGCACACGGAGTGATTTCCTTCTTTGACCTCACTAATCCCTGTTAGGACATGCCTCAGCTTTCTCGTGAGCGGACGGGATTAGTGTTACAGCGAGGAGGCGGGGAACTGTAATCGTCACCGGAGCAGTGTAAATCTGACATGCTAATAGATTTCACAGATGGTGCTAGCTGTAAAAGTCCAGCCTGTTTTTACTCCTGTGGAACAAAAAGCTGGAGGAACATGATTCCAGTCCGCAGAGCATTGTGTCAGTATCAGGAAAGACGGTCATGACGGGAAACTCAATTTGTTACTTAATGTCTCACATTGAGAGAATGCCAATCTTTAGCCGGTTTATTCAATATAATCTTCACCATTTTTGATTAGCGTTTTAGCATGCTAACATTTGCTAATTAGAGGTAGACACCAGGTACAGCTGAGGTTGAAGGTATTTCACTCTGCATGAATTGAATTGAATTGAAAACTTTATTACAGACTCAGGGTCCAGATAAAAGACAATACATTACATAGCTAAATTACATACACAGCGTACAAATAATTCATAGTTTAAGAATAATTTAAATCAGTGTCCTACAAAGAGACAACTATACCAATGTCTCTCTCCACAGCTGCGATTGGTAGCGTGTAGTACTAAACCTTATGTTCGATAAGGCCAAGAGGATTTCATTATCAGAATTCGGTATATAATCAATTTGTTGGACTCATTCAAATGTCTATAGGAATAGAAGAAAATGATCACCAAAGTTTTTACAATTCATCCTGACGGGAACATCACTGTCTTAACTTCATTTCATCACAATCAGACAGTTGTTCAGATACTCGGCTAAAAAACGAAAATGTAAACATCATGCGGCGCTCGAGGAAAAGTCAGAAGGCTCCATCTTCTGGGGAACATGAATGTCTTCACAAGATAAAACCAAAGTGATGTTTTACAACTTGATTTTGGGCAAACGTTGTAGTTGATTAGCCTTGGGCTCAAAGTCAAACTTTATTGTCTGTGTTTTCTACAAACAGGGAGATCAAAATGCAATTTCTCGCTGTCCCAAAAGACAATAATAAATAGCTTCTCTGCCTCGGTGTGTCAGGGCCTTTACAAGTGACATTGGGAGTGATGTGAGATAACACAAATACTAAAGGTCGCCACAGACTGGAAGTTTTCAACATTAAAAGGACGAGATTTCTCAGTGCACGACGACATTACAATATCTAATGAAGCTGTTAAGGGTCTGGTCTGTAAACGCTCACATCGAGCACTTTAACTGTGTCCTGACCCGGAAAATAACCCACTCAGAGCCCTCCACATGCAGCTGGTGTGTGTGTGTGTGTGTGTGTGTGTGTGTGTGTGTGTGTGTGTGTGTGTGTGGTGTGTGTGTGTGTGTGTGTGTGTGTGTGTGTGTGTGTGTGTGTGTGTGTGTGTGTGTGTGTGTGTGTGCGCGTGTTGGATGAAAGCTGACACTCAGTGCAGAGATTACATCACAGCGTTGGGTTAATAAAACTGAGCTCATAATGTGAGATGATGGATTTCAGCTCTCACCTTAAATAAATCATCTGCACTCTACTTCCTGTTTGGGTCGAGTGCGAAAAGGAGGTCCGAGCGGTCGGATGACATCAGCGTGTGAAGCTCTGCAGCAGATTATTTAATGGATGTGATTGGAGGAACATCATGGAGGAAAA